>NC_051219.1:44702584-45002584 GCF_015220715.1 Pygocentrus nattereri
CATTGGTAAAGACAAGTTTAGACGTTTATGATGGAATTATTACTTTACATGCCAGTCATTTTGTCATGCTTTTAGTTTTTGGTAATCTAATTATGAACTTTTAGCTGTCACCCCTAGGATTCCTCAAAACTGGGTTCATGTTTAATACAGCTTTGGGTCATTTATGACTTAGGCCTGGTTTACGCCCATCTTTAACAGTCCGGACTCACTTGAGGAATGATTGGAAGTCTCCCAACACGGCCTCGCAGCCCGGCCACTTGCACACGCCGTGGCTGTAGAGTGGGTGATTGCTCTGGGACTGAGCCTCCTGTGAACTACAACAGAAACAGAACGGTTAGTATAAAATCATCCAATATTGACCAAAAATCTGAACAAAAAAAATCACATTTTCTCATTTATACTCTGTGCTGAAAGACTCAGCATGCTGATCAAAAATATCACATTAATATGCGTAACAGCAGTTTATCGCTATTGTCGGAAGAAAACCTCGTATCTCTCCAAAATGACAGCTTTACAGGAGAAGGATAAAAGCTACTCTACTTTCAATGTAAGTCAATGGAACCAGACGTTTTCCCCAAGTTTCTGTCGGTTCACTCACCATGAAATTTACTCAATGTTCAAAAACTGCGGGTGGCTTTTCAAATGATTGAGATACAAGGTTTGGTTCCAACAGCAGCGATGTAACATACGATACAGGGAGATTCACTTGAAAGAGGCCCCGAATATTCTGTAATAACTCTTGCTAGGATGAAGCAATCTGAACCAAACAAAGTGCAATGAGCTCCTCAGGATACGGAGCTTCGAACGAGCCGGGATGGCCCTGCGTCCACGCGATGAGGCAGGCGCCAGACAGCTGTCGCCACGTGTAACCTCTCTAATGCCTGCCGATACATTCAGGAACATGGCGCACTGCATCGAAATGCGCCTGGCAGAAGAAACGGAGATCGCTTCCAGCACCGCATGTAATGCGATTGATTACACACACATCAAAGTATGTCGAGTATTTTATTGGTTCAGGTTGCTTCATCTTAACGGGAGATACAACAGAATATCCGGGGCCTCTTTCGATTGAATCTCCCTAGTAGTAGCAGCATCGTTAAAAGTACTGGCAGAGCATGTGGATTACCAGATCAGGAGAAAACAAGAAAAGCAAATAGGAAAATCAATCAAAATCAATATCATTTACACCGTTAGTTTATAATATATAATATTAAAACGCTAATATTTCAACAGCAACAGTAAATGACCTGCTGCTATAAAGAGCCACCACTGTTCTCTCACTCTTCACTTAATCGCAGACTGTTAGATACGCAGATGGATCACATCTGAGAATGACTGAACTGCCTAATATTAGCCAGCGAGCAGACAATGTTCCCCACAGGCTGCACTCACAATCTGCCTGCACTGGGCTCGCCGAGTCCTGTTTATACTATACTAATAACAGCCTGCCTGAAGCTGATCACAACGGCTCGGTTTCGTTTATCGGTGCAAAAGTCTGAGTAAAAAGCAAAGCATGACGCCCAGACAGTTCAGCGGTCCAGGGTCTGGGTCTGCCTCCCTCTTTCATGCGTGATCCTACAAAAGGGCTTCAAGTTTAACACATCTTAGCCTAGTTCTCCTACCTAAAGAACTAAATGTGTAGTGTGCTGCAGAAAACAGAGCTGTGTAAGATTCAACAACACAAACTCGTACTCCACCGAACCTCACGACCAAGGCTGCGTTCACATTATCAGGCTGAAGTGGCACGAATCCGATTTCCTGCTCTAATGTGAATCAGATCTGGTGTTTTCAGGGCCGTGTGGACACAAATCTGATCTTCTCAAATCAGACCTGAGCCGCTTTCGTATGTGGTCCTAGATCGGATGCGTATCCGATTCGTGGCCGTGCGACTTTAATGTGATTCTCAGATCATCATCACCATGTGTTACCATGGCAACAGCACCGAACAGCCGTTAAAGCCTGTAAACGGTGGAAAAGCAGCTCGTCTCACCTTTTTCTCCTCCGTGTGGCTCTAATAATGAAGCTGAGAGCTGATCAGAGTTAATGATCTTCTCAGCGAAGCTCGTTCTGCTCGTTAGTTTGTGCTGATGATGCAGTGATTCAGTCACGTGACGTCACTGAGTAGGAGGAGCTCACGAGGGTCATTTCAGGAGCCGGTTCGGAGAGATCGGATTTGAGCAATGAGGCTTGTAATGTGAACGTAGCCCAAATGTCACTGATCAACTAGGGAAAATTACTATTATTTAAAAGCATTCCCGTTTTTCACACACACAAAAACATGTGCACACAAACACGCACACACAAATACAAATATATGCACACACACAAATAACACACACATGCACACAAATACAAATACACAGAAATGCGTGCACACGCACACACACAAATACAAACACACACAAATACACACACAAATACAAACACAAACACACACAAATACAAACACAAACACACACAAATACAAACACAAATACAAGCACACACACACACGCACAAACACACACAAATACAAATATATGCACACACAAATAACACACACATGCACACAAATACAAATACACAGAAATGCGTGCACACGCACACACACACAAATACAAACACAAACACACACACACAAATACAAACACACACACAAATACAAACACACACACAAATATAAACACAAACACACACACACAAATACAAACACACAAATATAAACACAAACACACAAGCACACACACAAATACAAACACAAATACAAACACAAACACACACAAATATAAACACAAACACACACAAATACAAACACAAGCACACACACAAATACAAACACAAACACACAAATACAAACACAAACACACAAGCACACAAATACAAACACACACACACACACACAAATATAAACACAAACACACAAATACAAACACACACAAATACAAACACACACACAAATCACATCCTGCAGTCACAGATGATGCAGATTTGACAAACAAATTAAAGCAGCTTTTTGCAAATAAACAAGATGCAAATGAAATGAAACATGTTTACAGAGTTATTTGTTCTTTGAAGCAGACGACGCTGATAGAGTGCGACAGAGGAACTGCGCTGTGAACCCGCTGGAGGACTCACTCCAATCTCTCAGAATATAACAGAAGATAAGACGCTCATTTATTAGTCCCACAGCGGGGAAACTCAGTGCTACAGCAGCGAAGGGACAGCAAGACACTGAAGAAAAGAGAAGCAACAAAGAAGTTTGTAACTTTATGGACTCTGCTGTCTGAAGAAAACCTCCTATCTCCATTTTTCTCGTTTCTCAGTTTCTGACATAATTTGAAAATACCGGTTTCACTTTACAGTGTCTAAAAACGCCACAAAGAACGGACCAACAGAAACAGCTTAAAAAGACTTGGGAAGACGTCTGGTTCCATTGACTTCCATTAAAAGTAAAGTAGGTTTTTTCCTTCTACTGTAAAGTGACCAATTTGGAGATACGATGTTTTCTTCTGACAACAGCGACATTATATATATATAAACTGAAAAAGTAAAAATATAAGATAAACCAAACTCCATCCTTCACAGAAATTAACAATATAAAGGATTATAAATGAATACAAGCTAAAATATTTACACTAAGAATATTTCACCCGAATTTCACAAAGATTATTATGAGGTACTGGTTTATATTACACACCTGATGGCGAAGAGTTACAATATACATCAATCAGGCAGAACATCCTGACCACCTCCTCGTTTCTACACTCACTGTCCACTTCATCAGCTCCACTGACCGTATAGCTGCACTCTGTAGTTCTACAGTTACAGACTGTAGTCCATCTGTTTCTCTGATACTCTGTTACCCTGTTCTTCAGTGGTCAGGACCCCCATGGACCCTCACAGAGCAGGTACTGTTTGGGTGGTGGGTCATTCTCAGCACTGCAGTAACACTGACGTGGTGGTGGTGTGTTAGTGTGTGCTGCGCTGGTCTGAGTGGATCAGACACAGCAGTGCTCCACTCCACTCACTGTCCACTCTATTAGACACTCCTACCTTGTCGGTCCACCTCGTAGATGTAAAGTCAGAGACGACAGCTCATCTGCTGCTGCACAGTTTGTGTTGGTCATCCTCTAGTCCTTCACCAGTGGCCACAAGCTTGATATTTTTGGTTGGTGGACTATTCTAAGTCCAGCAGTGACACTGATCCACTCAGACCAGCACAACACACCACCACCACGTCAGTGTTACTGCAGTGCTGAGAATGATCCACCACCCAAACAGTACCTGCTCTGTGAGGGTCCATGGGGGTCCTGACCACTGAAGAACAGGGTAACAGAGTATCAGAGAAACAGATGGACTACAGTCTGTAACTGTAGAACTACAGAGAGCAGCTATACAGTAAGTGGAGCTGATAAAGTGGACAGTGAGGGTAGAAACGAGGAGGTGGTCATGATGTTATGCCTGATTGGTGTAAACATTATAAACAGAAAAGCACAGAGATATTTTAAAAATACCGCACATGGTGTTTCACCAATGGAAAGAAAAGACAGACGAGTAAAAGGGTTTAGTGCTTATGACGGGTTATGCGGTGCTGCTGCAGCGAGGCAGAGAGGGGAGGATATAAATGACAGCACGTCTCCATCTTCCCTAAGAGGTGAGGGTTCTGCTCTTTGGTGCCACTGGATGCACTTAAGGTTTTAGTTGCAGGCGCCTCTCTGCCGGGGAGAGGAATTTACATGACACATGAAACTGACCACGCAGTCCTTGAGCGTTCACCCTGAACTAATATCACCCATCACAGCTCAGCAAAACAAGCACGGCAGCGCAGAGGAGAGCAGAGGGGGTCCTGAGGACAAGCAACACAATGACAATTAGCCATAACAGCTCTCGGAATAGCCTCTCGGCTCTACCCTGAACTCAGAGAAACCAAGACGCTGCACTTATACTGAGTGTCTGTAATAACTGAGCAGTTACACATGAATAACACATGCAACAACACTAACTACTGATCGTTTTTACAGACGGATTACAGAACTACAGCCTATGTAATAACATGTTTATTAACTTTAGTCTTGCCTCATGTAA
Organism: Pygocentrus nattereri; assembly: GCF_015220715.1. Taxonomy (NCBI): domain Eukaryota; kingdom Metazoa; phylum Chordata; class Actinopteri; order Characiformes; family Serrasalmidae; genus Pygocentrus; species Pygocentrus nattereri. The sequence continues at coordinate 44,707,649 of NC_051219.1, forward strand.
TTACATCTTGATACACTACCCATCAGGGTCCCACTTTATATTGTGTCTAATAACTGTGTAGTTACACATGAATAACACACAACACCACAGACTGTCATTGTTACAGATGGATTACAAACTACTGCCTACGTAATTACATGTTTATTAACTTTAGTCTTGCCTCATGTTATTACATCTTGATACACTACCCATCAGGGTCCCACTTTATATTGTGTCTAATAACTGTGTAGTTACACATGAATAACACACAAGGACACTATTTTAAAGTGTAACTAACACTGCTGGATAGTTCGTGTGTAGTTGTTATAAAGGCAGTGTGTTATAAAGGAGTGGTAACACAAACATTGCTTTAGGGGTAATGCAGCAAAGTTAACATCACAAAAGTTGCATGTTAATCTTTGGGACTCGGAGACCACAATTTACAATCTGCCAAACGGTGGGTCAGTTCCAGCCTTCATAACTTCACAACGGTTTACGGTACAAACATGCGCCGCATATCAGGAGATTCAGCAGACCCGCCCACAACTAGCAAGCATGACATCATCGAGCTGTGATGTCATCATCAGTGAGTAATTCGCTCAGAATAACACCTAACCTCCTGATATTATTGCTCTGCTGTTTTGCCTTCCTATTCCAACAAAGGGTTAAAACAGAGAAATGATTCACAATCAGATCATCAGACGACTCTGACCCCCCCCATCCAGAGTGATCTGACCCACCTGTGACCGTCCATCAGCAGGAGATCAGCTCCACAATCACCCAAACCCACTCGCCACTGTTACACTACATATGACAAACACTGTTATAAATTAAATCGAGCTCTTTCACTTCACATTGATTTTGAGTATTAAAAAGGTCTGATATTAAATATGCAACTCAATCTGTAATTAAAAGAAGTGTCTTGCTGTGTATCAGAGTTTTGGCACTGAGCATAAATCCCAGACAACAGAAAATCAATAAAAACACCTCCGCCTTATGCTGATTGTTTATTTTCGCTCATAATAACCAACAGAATGAATCACCATCAACATTACTGCACTTCCAGCTCAGAGACACTCCAGACTCACCGTTTCTGAAAAGGTATGAGGCGCAACTTGTTTCCAAGACCTCTCTAAGCATAAAGAGACAGTTTTGTATGCATTATGTACATTTTTGATCAGAAATGATCCAAATTGATACAGATATCAGCTCTATTGGCATGACGTTTCAAACCACGGCATATCTGAGCAGATCAGGGTCTCCTGAAAATAACAACATATGGCATGTGTGACTGGCACATGTAAACACTTTATAATTGCAATTGTAATTGACCCAAAAAAACAATAATATCCTCAAAATTCAAGGGTTAAATTAAGTGGACACCTGCTGTACCGTCACATTACAGAATGGTTTAATTACAGCACGACCAACAGAAAAGCTCGATAAATGTTAGGAAAGCCGGCAGACACAACATAAACAACGCCTTAATGTATGATAAACAACATTTTTTTTACTTTGAGAAATTCCCATTTTTATAATCACGTGTTGATATGAAAGGCAATTTAGGTCTGATAAATACGGTCAAATATCTACTTAAAGTAACGCGAAACCTTAAGACAATTCATTGAATGAATTCCGATCGTACGACTACAGATTGAGGCCTCAGCAAACATGGAAAGAAAGCGTGCGTGCCGCTGTGCAGGTGGTTCGACTGCAGACATCAGTCGCCTGCAGGGTACGAATGAGTTTCACACAGCCACGAAAAAATCAACCGCGCCCTGACCTGAGAAACACACTGTCCCGGTCAAAACATCACCTGCTAATAGTTGCTAAACTGGTTTCTATGGTGGACCTCAAATGCTTGAAATACCAAGAAGAAAGAGAAGATGCACCTTAAAGGGACTGATATCACACCTGTGAAGGCACATTTATCAGTGAAAAGACAATGCTGGTCCCAGAAAAGCGGCAGAGCGGGACATCGGTTAAGCAACAGAACCCGAGAGGGAGCGTGTTATTGCAGAATAACGTCCCGGCCGTGACGTTACTGGTGATAACTCCCTCCTCGAGTGCTCTACTGCTTTAATACAGCAGTTAAATAAATACAGTAAGAAATGAATAAACTGGCCGTGAACGCGGCGTTTAATATGTTTTAATGTTCAGCTCCTTCCTCCTAATTATACCTCCTTAACGAGCAGCTCGTTGCTACGTAAGAGTAACGAGCTCCGCCCACTCGCCGCTCAGCCGGCAGTTCGTTCTCCAGCTCCTTACACTAAATTCCCAAACTGTCGTCTCCACTGAGCAGCTTTTCAGTCGGCAGCCGTGACAGAAGAACAGCTGATCAACCTGGAATCAGCCAGAAATGAACCCAACACCATTCGCCAGACGTGTCTGATCTTCAGAGTCGGACCGAATCAGACTGAGCCGTAAAACTGACCCAATATCAGGTTCAGCTCAGTTTGGTCAGTTTGTCCAGATCAGTATTAATGTTGTTTTGTTCCAGCCGGTCTGTGAAGCTTCTTACAGCCCGTTTAGTTTGGCGAATGGTGTTGGGTTCATTTCTGGCTGATTCCAGGTTGTCCAGCTGTTCTTCTGTCACAGCTGCCGACTGAAAAGCTGCTCAGTGGCAACGACAGTTTGGGAATTTAGTGTCGTCTCGTCTTCAGAGTCGGACCGAATCGGCTATCGGTCAGATGTGATCTTAACAGCGTCCGTTTTCTGTTTGTGGCAAAGTGAGAAGTAAAAACGTTCAAATAGCTCGAGCGTCTCCTACAGCTGTCAGAGTCGTTGCTTAGCAACGGTTAGAATGCTTCTCAACCAATCAGCTCACGTAGCCGAAACTAACTGCTGTATAATGACCTGTAATCCACAACTGAGATCACCACCATCCAAACCTGTGCTGACCTGAACTGAAGCCTGTAGTTTCTGTCCAATAACAGTCTGACTGCATAACTAGGCAGCAGTCTGGCAGCAGCCTTACCTCTCTCTTCTGACAGGACGGGGTGCGTGGTGTCCGTTGGTGCTGGGGTGCTGGTTGAGGAGAGGTGGTTTAGGGGGAGAGGGGGACTTATCACCTCTTCCCTTTTCCTCAGATCTACCCTCAGTCGCATCTTTCCACAGCTGCTGCAGCTCTGCAGGAAGCATACCTGCGGAAACGGTCAAAGTTTTAGTCTTTTGACTAAAAACTGCACTGCAGGTCAAAATAGCTCTAGCTACTCTGCAGAATTAACGACAATTATAAATCAGTAGCTGGGCCATTGTCATGAATGTGCTTCAAAACATGCCTTTAAATATTAGCAAGTTACAATTATCACACAGATAAACAGTCCCAGTAAGTCATGCTCCTGGGAATAACCCAGTTAGCTAGCAGACACACCGTCTGTGTTTACATGCAAAGATTTTTCCAATCCGACTGAATACAACTGGATTACAGATTCAGACTGAGGTGTTTATGCTCACTCTATTCAACTGTCTGATGAAAATCTTTGTTTACATGCTTGCTAGAAGTAATCTGATGCAAAATGACGCGCATGTGTGAAGACGTGCTTAGAGTAAACAAAGAACATCACGTGAGGTCCAGTCAGAGTGAGATGAGCAGCAGTGAGCAGTGATTGTGTTTTTAACTGCTTTAAAATGACGTCAGACTCAGGAAAACGTCCTTCACATGTCCTTATTAAAGAAGGCCGAGAGGAAGACGTCGTGCTCTGAGACGCATAAGCTGGACGTTCGTCCCACCGCCGTCTTTTAAAGATCAGAGCATGAACTTCGTCTCCTCTGCAGACCAGTGTCTGCTCCGCCGTGTTGAACGGTATAAACTCTCACTGTGACGCGACGCTCATGCAGAACGGACGTAAATTTTCCGATAGGGAATGTAATCGGATACAGGCGCTTACATGGATATTATTCTTCTATTTAACAGATTATTTAGAGGTTTTCCCATCTCGTTCAATCAGATAGAAACTGTATTTAGTACTGTATTAGTCTATTTCGATTGAGGTGTTTACAGGGACGTATTCTACGCTAATTGAGCTATTAGTCGCATTATTAACAGATTATCAGGCTGCATGTAAACATGGCTACTGAGGCAGCAGCTAAACTCATCTTAAAATGGCCTGTTTGGTTGAACACTGAAGCCTGTCTGTGATTATTACTGGAGGAGCCTGCTGGCTTATTTGCTCCAAATCCAAAGGAAAGTGCCAAAGAAGTCACTGACACTGAAGGTGTAAAGAATGTTTCCCTGAATGGCCCCTAAACCAGCCTTGTGACCGGGAGGTCACTGGTTTGGTCCCCTGAGACAACAGTACGTGACTAAAGTCTCCGGGCACTGTGGATAGGGCTGCCCACTGTTCCGGGCAAGTGTGCTCACCACCCCCTAGTGTGTGTGTGTGTGTGTGTGTGTGTGTTCACTAGTGTGTATGCGGTATTCCGCTGCATGGATGGGTTAAAATGCGGAGGTGGAACTTCCCCACTGTGGGACTAAGGGTCACTTAATAACTAGAGTGTGGGGAAAGTGATCATAAACTGCGTGGTGCCAACATTACAACGAAAACTATTAATAGAATAAAGCAGAAATGTAAAAAAAAAAAAAAAACAGCAATTATTTTTTACACTTTTGTTACTCAACATTATTTTAGGCTACGTTTACATTACCAGGTTGAAGTGGCACAAATCTGATTTCCTGCTCTAATGTGAATCAGATCTGGTGTTTTCAGGGCCGTGTGGACACAAATCTGATCTTCTCAAATCCGACCTGAGCCACTTTCATATGTGGTCCTAGATCGGATACGGTGGCCGCGTGACCTTAACGTGACGCTCAGATCGGACTTTGTGTGCTTTTTTCCTCACTGCGCTGCGCCGTCATTCAGCGTTACCATGGCAACAGCGCCTAAAAACAGGGGGGGAAGCGGCTCGTCTCACCTTTTTCTCCTCCGTCTGGCTCTAATAACGAAGCTGAGAGCTGATCAGAGTTAATGATCTTCTCAGCGAAGCTCGTTCTGCTCGTTAGTTTGTGCTGATGATGCGGTGATTCAGTCACGTGACGTTACTGAGTAGGAGGAGCTCATGAGGGTCATTTCAGGCCAGTTCATCACATTAATGACAGATTTGAGTCGCTTACTTAAACAAGTGTGACCAGTCAAGTCAGAGAGATCGGAACTGAGCAATGAGGCTTGTAATGTGAACGTAGCCTTAGTAAGCCAGTAGTCAAATCAGTCTAATTAGAGGTCAACATTTTTGTAAGCTGCTGTAGCTGCAACCACAAACTGCACATTGTTCCAGAAAAGCAAACATACTTTGACAAACAAGTACAGGTACAGGTTCAGGTTCATCAGGTACAACCAATGTAAATGCACCCTCAACAAATTAAGGTCCATTTTCCACATTGACTTTCTCAGGAGTGATGGGCTATTTATATATACAGGTTGATTCATAAAGATTCATCTGGTTTCAAAGCGCCATATTTTAACAACCGTGAGGCGCCGAGGAACCAATCACACTCCAACTGTAAGAGGGGGTCATAGAGTTTCTGACCGGCTCCTTCAGTCTGAGAGGAGCTGAGACCCCTGAGCAGAACGTTCTGCGTTCTCCACGTCAATAAGAGTGAATCCGTCAGAACTGAGCAGCGGGATTTTCATCAGCAGTGAAGCTCCAGCAGCTCAGAGCGTTCGGCGCTGGTTCCACAGCACTGGATGATCTCCGAAATCCCACTGAAAGAGCCGCGAGAGCAGCGACGCCCGACACGCTCAGTCCAGTCTGGGATGAGTTTGACTGTGGTGTTGATGTCGTCCGTCCAGCTGGAGGAGGTTCAGACTGAGACCTTGTAGAACTACATAATAAACTTTATGCTCATTTAAACCGTTTACAGCTCACTGCACTGATCTGGAATGACTTCGGACGAAATCGGACGAATCTTTTTGAATCACGCTGTATACTCTTTTATGCTTAACTTGTACGATCCATTAGAAACGCACTAAAATGATTTCAGCCAAGCTGACCAGCAGTCCAGAATTAGAAAGAAAGAGTGCCAGTTCTTACTCTGGGGAAGTGAGGCGAGGGCTGTGGCTTGAGGGAGCGTCAGCAGGCCCTGCCTCTGCAAGCTGAGCAGATGCTGCTGCTGGAGGGAGAGGAGCTGCTGCTGGACAGCCATCTGCTGGGCGATCATCTGCTGCAGGAGAGGATATACACACAATCACACTCAGCACCACAAAAACTAGCACTTGGCACATGTGCGACTAATCAGAGGAAACAAACTGCGAATTCGAGAGCTGCAGGCTACAGAAATCTGTTGACTTCAAAGCCCAAAGCTGCACATTTTATACAGTAAACTTCACATGGAAGCAGCCACAGAAAATAGAAAGACTATTAGAATTTAATGTAGTCCGGATACTTCAGCTGTGCTGACACTGATGGACTCAGACCTCTTTGCTGGGTTTGCCACTGTGCTGCTGCTGCTGCTGCTGGAGAAGCTGCAGATGAAGATCCTCTTGCTGCTTCTTGTAGAACTCCTGCAGCTGTTGCTGCAACACAGCCATAACACACACAGGACGGCATGACATGAGTAGAGAGAACTGTGTGGAAATATTATCTGATCACTTGTTTTAATCCTACTGGAACGTTAACTTTGCTTCCAACTCGCTCAGTCACATAAGCAGCCTGGAAATTCACCGTCCCGAACCAAATTCCTACTGCCTCAAACTGATCTTTGTATTTTAAGGTGTTATAAATAAGCATTTTTCGCTTCTACCCACGCAACGTGACCGAGAGACTTGACGTGACACTCGAGCGACTGTTTTCTAGACGTTGTTGTTCCGACAACAAAAGAACCACTTTTATCTGCCTCGTTAGGATTTTCCCTAAAAACCCATAAGAACAGAGTTTTCCATGAAGGAACGAAGCTGCGGACTCGCTGTGCTTCGTATTCGCCTCGCTCTGGCGTCATTTAACATCTAATACAACCATTGGCTCGTTTTAACTGGTAGCAGAATGGCCACATTTACATTTACATTCACGCTCTTATCCAGAGCGACTTACAATTTAATCATTTTTACATAGGAAGGCGAAGGTGGTGTTAGGAGTCTTGCCCAAGGACTCTTATTGGTATAGTGTAGAGTGTTTACCCAGGTGGGAATTGAACCCCAGTCTACAGCATAGAAGGCGGAGGTGTTACCCACTACACTAACCAACCTATACGACCCTTTCTGTATGGCGAGGGGTTAAATACTGTGTAAATCTAAGTGAAGTGAGTTTGGCCTTAGTTACACTGTTCTGTTAACACACTGTGGCCCCCACCCCAACATGAACTCGCCTGATCGGGCAGGGCGGTTTTTCGCGCTGCTGTCCCGACATCGGGCGCTCATTATCGTCGAACCCTGTTGGTGATGAATGGAAATGTTTTGATTTGTGTGCTTGTACCTGCTGTAACATCACAGCCTGCTGTTGTTGCAGTAACAGTTGAAGTTGCTGGGGGCTCAGGACTTGCTGCTGGAGGATTTGGTGCATCTGCTGAGGAGTGACCACTTGAGGAGTCATCATCGCCAACGACACAGGCACCTGCAGAGCACATACAGACCGGTTTAAAAGCACAAGTATGCTGCATCCAAATGGCTTCAGGGCATAATATCAGTGTGCGGTCAGAGTAAGTGTGATGGACAGGAGATTATTTGCAGTGGACATAAGGTTTACTATGTCAACGGTTTTCAAAACTGTGGGTCAATGTTGGGGACGGGTGGAGCGAGACACCTGCGTTAATGTATATATTGTTGATATTGTTTTTGAGAGCAGATCTACTTGCTTTAGATCTGACGTGGTAGCCACTGTATTTCCACACTGCTGACACTCTCAGATGCTTGTGTGGTATCAGTGTGGCTTTTAAATGGCCATGCAGGGCACACACAGCCAAGCGTATCTCAAGTGCGTTTACAGCATAAACGAGCACGGCAGGGACGAGTGCTTCAAGTACTTTTTCCTGCTAGCAGCACCTGCCACTAAAGCAAAGTAGAAAACCCAGCTTGGCTGCCGTGTTTACATGAATCTACTTAATGTAGAGTCCGCTGGCCACCCAATTAAACCAGCTAACAAAATAGATCACATATTAACTTAATACATTTAAATAAGACAAATGACCAACTGTTACTAAAATGTAACATCAACACCACCATCGCCAACAACAACACCATCAACATCAACACCACCAATACCATCAACAACACCATCAACAACAAAAACACCAGCAACATCGCCAACACCACCATCACCAACAACAACACCACCAGCAACACCATCAACAACACCAATACCATCAACAACACCAATACCATCAACAACACCACCATCAACAACACCACCATCAACAACACCAATACCATCAACAACACCAATACCATCAACAACACCAGCAACATCAACAACAACAAAAACACCATCAACACCACCATCGCCAACAACACCATCACCAACAACAACAACAACACCAGCAACATCAACAACACCATCAACAACAAAAACACCAACAACACCAACACCACCAGCAACATCATCAACAACACCAATGCCATCAACAACACCAACAACAACAACACCAATACCATCAACAACACCAGCAACATCAACAACAAAAACACCATCAACAACAAAAACACCATCAACAACACCAGCAACATCAACAACACCATCAACAACAAAAACACCATCGCCAACACCACCATCACCAACAACACCAACACCACCAGCAACATCAACAACAACACCAATACCATCAACAACAACAACAACATCAACAACACCAATACCATCAACAACAACAACAACAACAACAACAACACCAGCAACATCAACAACAACAAAAACACCATCAACAACACCATCAACAACAACACCAGCAACATCAACAACACCACCAATACCATCAACAACAAGACCATCAACATCACCAACACCATCAATAGCAACACCACCACCAATATCAACACCACCACCAATATCAACATCAATAGCAACACCACCACCAATATCAACATCAATATCAACACCAATACTATCAATATCAACACCAATACTATCAACAACACCATCAACACCATTTTATAGTGTTGGTTAGAGCTGAATAGATAACATGCAAATAAGGAATATTATATTATTCATCTTTTCAGAATTCTCTCACCACCTCATCAATGCAGACCTAAGCATTTTACTCCACGTGTTCACTGCAACAACAGAACGTCGAGTGACTGGGCTGAAAGTTAATCGCTTCTGTATAGAAATCACAATTTTCACACCGCAAGAGCCGCGATCTTTGTGTACAATATCAACATTGTGGTCTTAACCGGTTTTAAATGGAAAAAATAGCTAATATCACAAAGCTTGTAAAGATGAGCTGGACCAATCAGAACCTACAAAACACCCATGCGCTCTATATCGCTGCGGTCGGAGAAAAGCCTTGTATCTCAATTTTTGTCGTTGAAAATGTCTGTTGGTCTTTATACTGCATGTAAATTTAATGACAAACGGCCCAAAATTACTTGGAAAGACGTCTGGTTCCATTGACTGCTATTAAAAGTAAAGTCGTTTTTTTCTTTCTACTGTAAAGTTACTGTTTTGGAGATACGATGTTTTCTTCTGATGACAGCGAAATGTAACATCACATCCATCACAACTAACTGGTAGTCTGACACACTCAGCGTTCAAGCTTCATGCGTCACTCTTCTCTTCTTGGCCAAAAACAGGCCTGGAAATTAATGTAGAGAAAAATCACTGCAGTTAAATCGCAATCGCAATATTGGTGGGAAAACTGGAAGTTGGCGATTTTCCCTGGATGGTTCAGCCCCACCTGAAGTCTTAGCACTTGTAGTGCATTTAATTCTTATTTCACCTGACAGAATATCTGGTGAGCTGCACGGTAAACACTGCCTGAACATGTGGGTCCTGACATGGCAAAGTTACCCTGGTTCTATACAGTTTAGTACTACAGTATCAACGCTTTTCTAATTTTCTAATTAAGGAAAATATTTTAATATATTTTAAATATTTTAAGCGTCAAAATGAAATGACATAGTTGAAGATTCAACAACAACATTTAAAAAACAGCACCATCATTATAGACCAATATCTTAATAAGTATCGTATAATCTTCAGTGTAAACGTCAAGATATCACCCAAAACAATTCGTCAGGAAATTCATCAAGAAGTAAATTTCAGCAGCAGTTGATTCTTTTTGGTACGGTTCAGAAATATTTTTTTAAAATACAAAAATTGTGACTTGAAGCCTTGTGTGTGCGCACATATATATATATACACACACACACACACACACACACACACACACACACATATATATATATATACACACACACACACACATATATATATATATATACACACACACACACACATATATATACATAAATATACATACATACATACATACATACATATATATACACACACATGTATACACACACACACACACATATATATATATATACACATACATCTCAAACAATAGTTTAATAGAGTTACCTTTATTATTATGTAATTAATACTATATGAATTTTACTGAATCAGTTATTGTTTATGGTTGGTTAGTGTAGTGGGTAACACCTCTGCCTTCTACACTGTAGACTGGGGTTCAGTGCCCCGCCTGGGCAGCGCCCTATACTATACCAATAAGAGTCCTTGGGCAAGACTCCTAACACCACCTTGGCCTCCCTGAGTAAAATGATCTAATTGTAAGTCGCTCTGGATAAGAGCGTCAGCCAAATGCCGTAAATATAAAAAGTATGACAGCTAAAAATGGCAGAGATCTCAGCTGCTGCAGACTGAACTGCGCCCGTTGCGGAAATTCAGCTGTCTAGGTAGTTATAAGGGGTGATGAATAGAGGCCGGGGGGCACTAGGCAAAAGGCAGAATCGCCCCCTGAATAAAACCACAATTAACACTATACTAAAGCCTTTATTGTGGATCACGACCGCTGCTAAAACATGGGAAGGTGCTAATGTGCAGTCCTCCAAGCCACCTGAAGCTCACGCACCACCACTGTGCTGAACGTCGGAGGGCGAGGAGGACAAGGCCATCGTTCCCACACTAAAGCAGAGTAAACTACGCTGCCTCGGTCTCCTGCACACAGGATTTTAACCAATAAATGACGGCGCAAAACCTGACAATACAGGTCTACGTCTGAAAACAGCCCAAGGATTTTTGTTTGGCCCAAATTTGCGCTCATATTTTAGCGAATATGATAAAATGAACAAGTTATTTTAACAATTTCACCTTCTTGAGCCTCAATTTATCAATATTGGTTTTTAAATCAATCACATAGAATTCCAAGCAGTACAGAAGAGCTCGTCCCCAGTCGTGTGTGAAGCTGAGGCCATAATTTGAGGTAAAAAACATGTTTTTCTGCAATTTTAACTGCAATAATCTCTACATATGCATGAAATATATGATTTACATGACAATTTAATTATAAAATATATAAAGAAAGTTCCCCAGGAGTCGTGTCGCTGGTGTGACTGCGTAACAAAAAACTCTTATTTTTAAATAAAAGTCACGCCGATGACGTCACTCGACCCCCTTTGACCTGTTTTCTGAGGATCTATGGAGAAAAGCTCATGGTGAGTCCACTGAGTCTGTCAGTTCTCAGAGATCTTCTCATTCAGCTCATGATCTCATATGAAGCTTCTAGCTGACGTCACTGGTGTGACCGACTTTATTCTGAGGTCATTGTGAAAAAATAGAAACACAGATGGATTAAATTCCATATTTTAGTGGACGTTCCCTGATGGACAGCGTGTGGTTTGATGTTCTGTAAAATGCATTGATCATTAAAAACGTCTCTGGTGTTTCCTTCATTATGTGGAACACCGATGATGACCAGTAACACCAGTGACTCCTGTGGAGAGACGGAGAAGTGGACGCTTCTGTAGAATGACCCACACACAAAAAACAAATGAAGTCGGTCAGATTTCCTAGCTACTAGTCAAACTCTGCACACCTCAGTTCTGTCGTAGGTGAACACCAAGCACACCAGTGTTACACAAGCCTGCAGACAGACATTCAAATGGTCAGCAGAACAATGAAGAGACACACCATGCCCTTCCTTCCCTGTGAGAACACAACCTACTACATCCTATGAAAACCCTCAAAGACAAAAGATACTCTGATCAGTCATAACAATGACCACCTCCTTGTCCACTTTATCAGCTCCACTGACCGTATAGCTGCACTCTGTAGTTCTACAGTTACAGACTGTAGTCCATCTGTTTCTCTGATACTCTGTTACCCTGTTCTTCAGTGGTCAGGACCCCCACGGACCCTCACAGAGCAGGTACTGTTTGGTTGGTGGGTCATTCTCAGCACTGCAGTAACACTGACGTGGTGGTGGTGGTGTGTTAGTGAGTGTTGTGCTGGTCTGAGTGGATCAGACACAGCAGTGCTGCTGGAGTTTTTTTAAACACCATAGTATCGTTGCTGGACTCAGAATAGCCAACAGCATCCTGTGACCACTGATGAAGGACTAGAGGATGACCACCACAAACCGTGCAGCAACAGATGAGCTGTCGTCTGACTTTACATCTACAAGGTGGCCCGACAAGGTAGGAGTGTCTAATAGAGTGGACAGTGAGTGGACACAGTGTTTAAAAACTCCAGCAGCACTGCTGTGTCTGATCCATTCGTACCAGCACAACACACACTAACACTTCGCCACCACGTCAGTCTTACTGCAGTGCTGAGAATGACCCACCACCCAAATACTCCCTTCTCTGTGAGGGTCCATGGGGGTCCTGACCACTGAAGAACAGGGTATCAGAGAAACAGATGGACTACAGTCTGTAACTGTAGAACTACAGAGTGCAGCTATACAGTAAGTGGAGCTGATGAAGTGGACAAGGAGGTGGTCATGATGTCACGCCTGATTGGTGTACAGTATAACGTGGCTGGGACTTGAACCCAAAACCCTTGCTTGACGCGCCTCCGTGTCGGTGGGGGTTTTCTCAACAACACAAAGAAACACGTCGACACTTCAGAATCCAAAACAACACTCAAACACAGAAGGCGGCATACTAGTTCTCAGAGCTTGGGTATTCAGGGAATAGCCCAAGTTCTCAGAGCTTTGACTATAAACATAAACAAGGCTATATAAACAAACAAACATCTCGGGGAAAAAAAACAAAACAAAAAAAAACGGTGGGGCCCCTCAGACCTCCACACTGCTTCAAATTCCCCTGACTCGAATTGAGGGAAAAAAGGTCGGAAAACCAGGATACTCATTTCTAACTCCGTGCACATGTATAATTTAGACACACAATTTGCGGGAGACAAAAAGAAACGAGTAAAGAAGACAAATGCATTATTCATTTCCACTTTTGCTGACACGGGTTCAAAGAACTCGCGTTGAAGCAGCTACAAAAGAAAACACAAAAAACACTAATACCCACAAGAGAGATGGGCGTCTCAACAAATGTACAGACTTCAGAATGAGTTCGCATGCGTCACTTCGCCTGAAGCAATTACTGCTGCCGAAGCCACACACACACACACACACACACACACACACACACACACACACACACAGCTTTTTAAAAAATTGTTTACAACAAACATAAACAGAATAATTAAAGTCACATTTATGGATCCACATAAATAATACATCCACCAGTGTACGCAGCAACTGTAAAAACAAAACTGGAGATTGCATTTTAATTAAGGCTCTGCAACACAAACAAACAAGGGGTTCCAGTAAAGCTGGCTGTGTTGTGCTTCAAGTAAACACGGTGCTGGACCATGTCACTGCAGCCATGAGTGAAATATAACAGCTGACCGTCTCTCTCACACACACACACACACACTCGTTCCCACACCATCTGTGTGGGCGTGCAAGTTGGTGTGTGGGAGGACAGACGTGGCTGAAAACCTCTAATAATGGCAGACAATCCTCCTGAACGTTATAGCCCTTATACTCCTGGGTATGTTCGGGTTTTCCCGTCTGAATTTACAGGCCCGAATCATGAGGGAAATTATTCAGTAACTGCACGAAATAAATGCACATTTTTGGAGTTCCCCTCAAATTAAAGTAGCGTTTCATGATCTCCACATTTCACTACACGCTCACAATTCACTGCTAAAGTCCAAAAATCTGCGCCGCTCTTTGTGTTGTCGACTTTCAGTAGAAAAACAAAGTTCAGCTTCTTTTATTATAAGGGTTTAAAATGACGTCACCATCTATTAGACTGGAGAGAAGAGCTACAGCCTCATACGATGCCCACAGGGAGTAATAAATCAACCTTAACCTCTTCAACTCCACGGGACCACCGGTGGGTCCAAACCGCACTTGGTCATGTTCTCCATAGCGTTCATACTCCATGAGCTCCGTTCAGAAGCTGGGCGTCGTGTGAGGCTGTAGCTCTTCTCTCCAGTCTAATAGACGGTGACGTCATTTTAAACCCTTATAATAAAAGAAGCTGAACTCAGTTTGTTTTTCTACTGAAAGTCGAGCCGTTTTTCCCCAAATCTGGGCTCTAAACTATAAACAGACGGCGTCTCTTCAGTGATCTGCTCTGGAAACATCACTTTTAGAGAACAACACAAAGAGCGGCGCAGATTTTTGGCTTTCAGCAGTAAATTGTGAGCATGTAGTGAAATGTGGAGATCAGAAAACACACGTTCTGATCATCTGAGGGGCTTTTACAAAAATAAATAAATAAAATAAAACAAAAATGTGCATTTATTTCATGCAGTTACTGAATAATTCGCCTTATGACTTGGTCATGTAGATTCAGATGGACAACCCAAAATGTACCCTGGAGAACAAGAGGTTAAAAAACTCCCAGCAGGGAAAAGTTTGGTCTGCAGCTCTTGGCAGCCCCTCCGAGCCAAACCTGAGCCCTTCGTCAAAATTACTGTAAATAACTCTCTTTTTACCGTCTCGGAGAACACTGATGAGTGTTGTTTCCATGACGACAGACAAGTCCAAACACCGTTTTTGTTGTTGTTATTGTTCTTGCCAGTGTGTCGGAGAACCAACTCCCCGTGAGTGAGCACATGTCAACAAGCGAGTGCTTCTGAAAACACGGCCCATAAATCAACAGGCTTCAACCGTCCAAAAACAAACACAGCCCTTTGTTATTGCCCTCAATACCTTGAACGTTTCTGGTTTGGGTTCCCCGCCCAAAGTAAAAATAACATTCTTTCCTTTACTCTGCATCTGGGTAAATATGAAAAGCAGACACGGGGAAAACAAAACAGGACAGGACAGAACTGCAGCTCTGCTCAAACAGCCCTTAAAGCGGGTTTCTCTGCAGATTCGGACAGCAAACCGACGAGAAAAGGCTTTTAGCATTACGGCATGGAATAAAGATCAGATATCAGCGTCCCCGAGTCTTTTATTTAGTTCATCACTCCCTCGTGACAGAGGGGGGAAAAAAATCGATGTCCTCCTGAAGTAGACAACTCAATTACAGTCCGCGATCCATGATGGCTCTGTAACATAATGCGGTGAGCGCCTGCTCAGCATCCCACTCTCTCAAACAGCATAATGAAGTTATTTCCTGCCCACACAAATTTAACAGAATAAACCAAACGAGCAACACTCCTCATTTACCACGTTCACCTACTTAAAAGGCCTGCTTTTACAGGACGGCGTGAGATTACAAACAAAACAATAACGGCTTCATGAGACTTTTTAATCAGGATGAAGTTTGAAGGTTTGTGCTTCGTTCAAACAACAACAGACCAGAGATAAACCAAAATGAAGCCAGTTATAATGATAAGCCTTGTACCAACCTGGTCATTTCCATTGGTATTAGAGGTGGAGTGTCAAGCAGTCGCAATGCTCTTAATAGTAGCGAGAGTGGTAGTGTCAGAGCTCAGCCAGCGTCAACGCAACTGCCCAACCCGTCCCATCCTGCCTCACCCCCCCTCCACCAATGACAGCACAACCTCAGTTCAGCTATCCAGTCGCAGGCCTGGAACGAACAGCTCCACCCAAAACACTTCGTACTACCTGCCCTGAAGCATCAACACGCTAAACCCGCGCCTCAGTCCATTCATTCTCACTCAAAACGGCCAACGACAGCTTTATCAATGAGAAGTCACGGCTCTGAAGTTAAAACGAAAAGGCGAGATCGTTTTATAAACCAAGCCGTGTGAACGGCAAAAGCTGCTGTGCTCAAACCGCTGCTCTTCTGTTTATGAGCGGCTTCATCTGCAGGCGTGTTTGTGTTGTGAGCAGTAAACAGACTATAGAGCTCTACCTGCGTTTCTGGATCCTTCTCCCCACTCTTCTGGGACTTCTCCCCACACTGCTGTCGCTGTTGTTGAGCAACTTGAAGTGCCTGAAGATGCAAAAAAACAATAACAAAACCCTGATTGGCTCATGAAAGTCTCCGAGGAGCATCTACATTGTTTTTGAGCAAAGCACATGCGAGTGCACCGTTTTCCGACCCGTTAATGCGCACAACGTTCAGACTCTGGTTACCGTGGTTGATGTTCTATAGACCACGTTCCACTAAAAATGGCCCAAATCCACCAAGCACAACAGGTTGGCATGTACTGGAATCGGGGAAAACGTTTTCATCTTTTAATCCACTTTAAACTGCTTCAGGGGCAAATCAGTAGGGTCAAAATATGTTAATGCAGAGAGAAACACTGAAAAATACAGGGCGTCCAAAAAAACTGAGATCATTTGGTGTCTAAAAATGGCCAATTCTCCCTCAAATGGTCTCAAATGTGAAGAAAATGTGTAAAAACTAACCGAGTTTAGTTTTTAATGTGTGTTTTCAGGGTGAGGAACGGCGGTCACTGGAAATGAAAAGGCGTTGTGTGTGTGTTAGAAGGTGCTCGAACGCAGTCAAACAGGACTGAGCGGCGCATTTTCGAGAAAACTCAATAAAAATGCGCCAACTGGAGACGCAAGACACGCTACAGCGTGTTGGGCAGGAGCTGGACTCCAGGCTGGACACGTGTGTCGGGTCACGGGCGGTGCGCATGTTGAACATTAGTGAAGCTGTGAAATCGGCTATAAAATCTACATCCCTCTGAATTTCTTCTTCGAGTTTGGATGAATAAATCTTGCTTTGTTCAACATGAAGCCCGTTTCACTTCGTTTGTGTACGACATGCAGTCACTCAGACACTCACATCTCAAAAGATCTCAGTTTTTTTGGGACACCTTGTATTTTACATGAAGCCTCATTTGAACGTTAGCACAAAGAAATGACCCTGGTTACCATCTCAAAGCACAGACTTGTTTTCTAAAGCGAAGAGCATTTTTAAACTCGTTCGTTAAGGTTGTGTTTAACAGCCATACTGTTGTCTTCCGTGATATTTCTCAGCTGTTTTCAGGCTAATCATTCAAATTAATATTTTAATAAGCCTACACTGCTGACGTTTCGCTGCTGTCGGAACAAAACATTGTATTTCCAAAATTATGACTTCACAGGAAAAGGGAAAGCCATGCTCTACTTTTAATGTAAGTCAATGGAAACAGACTTTTCTCCCAAGCAATTTTGGGCTGTTTTTATTCGTTCATTCAGCATGAAATTTACATACAATGTAAAGGCCAACAGGCATTTTCAAATCATGCCAAAAACGGAGATACAAGGTTTTGTTCCGACATCAGCGATTCATAACGTCACAGTGAGTGTGTTTACATGCACTCAATTAATCTGACCATAATCAGATCTCTGCAGCTGTCAGATTATTCCAACGGTCATCTAAACAACACACTCTGATCTACACATCTGATTAGGAAATCTGATAAAGAGGCTGGACTTCAGCTCAGAAATCAGATTTCTCAGTGATCTCTTACTCAGATTTCGTTCAGATTTCTCAGTCTGCGCGAGATCAGACGGGGGTAGAAATAAGCAGCATCGCGGCAAAAGACTTTTGGAGCAGCGCTGAAACCAAACAGGAAATAAAAGGATTTCAATATTCATTTTCTAGATTTAAAAAAAAACTGAGTTTTATTGAAAAATGAGTTTACTGGCAGGTTACAAAGCAGAAACCTGATTACTGTCTGATTCATGTAGACCTGGGATTTCCCATTATCTGATTACTCAAGTGTACGTAAACGTGTTGATCGGATTAAAAGTGAAGTGATACTTTTTTAATCCCACAAACGGGGAAATTCCATCTCCGCATTTAACCCATCCGTGAAGTGAAACACCACATACACACTAGTGAACACACACACTAGGGGGCAGTGAGCACAGTTGCCCGGAGCGGTGGGCAGCCCTATCCACGGCACCCGGGGGTTAGGCGTCTTGCTCAAGGACACCTCAGTCATGGACTGTCGGCCCTGGGGATCGAACCGGCGACCTTCGGGTTACAGGGCCAGATCCCCAACCTCCAGCCCACGACTGCCCCCTGACTAAAGTTAGCAGTAACCAGCCTGCATGCTGCTTTTATCTGTGACATTCATTTTCTAAACCACTGGAAACCGGTGGCACGAAAACCTCAAGGAAATATCATTAACTTTGAAATCTACTGGATTTCTTATATTCGGGTGAGACCAAAGAGCAGCCCTGCCTCCCTGCCTCTGACTCTGGCTTTCAGAAAGGCCACAGTTCTTGGTAGGTCTCACTACAGGCTTTCCCAGTTCTAACAACCTTGCATGCGTGACCTGCTTTGAGTCTTGGAAGATCAGACGAGTTTTTCTGCTGTGTTGTGTCGAGCGCTGGCCAGAAGACAAACTACTGCCAGTCCGCTTGGGTCCTTTTTATTTTAGGCTGAACTACAAAGGCTGAACAGATGTAGACGTGGATGTAGACGATCCACAGCAGGCTATCGAGATCACTGCACAGCCAGGTTTGTAAAACCTCTGAAATAAGAAGATTAGAGGAGATTTTTCACAAGCATTCAGAACATCACACGAGGAGAAGTCCATGATTACAAAATCCCACAGTTCAGTCTAAATAGCAGAACTGGCTTCAAAAATAAAATTCCCACATTAAAAAATTGCAAAGGCTTTGGCTGCATACCTGCAAATATTTGGATAAAAGCAATAAATTAATTAATTAATAATAATAAAAAAAACTTTTAGAAAATGAGACCATTTGAGAAATGCAAATAGATATTCAACATTCAGGGTCATACGCAAAAAATACTACTAACACATAAAAGGAGGGGGAAAAATGACGAGTTCATACTGTCAAAGTTAGAAAGTGACGCATCCACAGTCGTTCTAAAACATTTATTTGCACACACACACACACACACACACACACACACGGGTCATTCTACAGAAACGTTCATCACACCTGAAAAACATGTTAGGGATAGAATTTGTTCATATTTTAAAATAAAACAACGTTATATTTAAACGGTTAGACCTTGAGCCTCAATTTATCAATATTGGTTTTTAAATCAATCACATAGAATTCCAATCATCACAGAAGAGCTTGTCCCCACAGTCGTGTGTGATAGGTGAGGCCATATTTTGAAGAAGAAAAAAAAATTCTGCAATTTTAACTTAAATTAACTAATTTAAATGACGAAGAAAACAAATATTATAATATATAATGAAAGTTCTCCAGGAGTCGCGTCACTGATGGTACAAAAATCTCACACCTCACACACACATATAAACCTTATTATTTTAAAATAAAGCCTATTTTATTATTTTGAAATAAAAGTCACACTGATGACGTCACTCGACCTCCTCCTTTTCCTCGACCTGAAGAAAAGCTCGTGGTGAGTCCACTGTGTCTCTCAGTTCTCAGAGATCTTCTCATTCAGCTCAGGATCTCATACGAAGCTTCTAGCTGACGTCACTGGTGTGACCGACTTTATTCTGAGATCATTGTGGAAAAATAGAAACACAAATGGATTAAATTCCGTATTTTAGTGGACGTTCCCTGATGGACAGCGTGTGGTTTGATGTTCTGTAAAATGCATTGATCATTAAAAACGTCTCTGGTGGTTCCTTTATTATGTGGAACACCAGAGACGGTCAGTAACACCAGTGACTCCTATGGATGAATAGAAAAGTGGACGTTTCTGTACAATGACCCATTTTATATATACACACGTACATATATATATATATGGCCTGCTGTTATCAGTAGAAAACATCGCATCTCCAAATGGTAACTTTAATATTAATGCAAGTCAATGGAACCAGACGTCTGCCCAAGTCATTTTGGACCATTTCTTTTTATCCATTGATCATGAAATTTGCAGACAATGCAAAGGGCAACAGACAGGTGTGTATATATATACACACACACACACACACACACACACACACACACACAAATATATATACACATAAAATATCTACTCAAACTGCAGGAGGAACCGCGCATCCGTGGGCTCCCAGGAATGGATACTTGCTGCAGAGGATTATAATTGAAGGCTTCAATAAAAGGCAGCGCCTCAAAGTTTTCATGACAAGTAAAACACAAAGACAAAGCATAAATAAACCAACAAGAACCACATTTTCACAAAAGGAAAAAAAAATCCTGTAAATAACATTTTTGTTTCAACTGCTTTCAAACTGACTTTGAACACTGCAGCTTTCTGCTTTCCCCAGAACGTTAAAACACAATGCAATAACAGGTCTGTGGTCCCGGAGCCTTTGGTTCTGTGTTTATCAGTGGAGAAGCAGCTATTTAGACGCAACAGCAAACAAGAACGTTCAATCATATAGAAAGAAAAAAAAAAAAAACAACCTTCACAACGATAACAGAAAGCCACAAACATGGCTGTGGATTTCACGGAGCACATTTTCCAGCGTCTCCTGCATACGTGCTCATTTTCCATTGTAAAGCCCCAAACGAGAGAGAAATCCAGGAAACAGGAATTCAACAATTGTGAAAACAAAATAGCCAAGCAAAGAGAAGCGTCCTCCCTGCTCTGACCCCTCACACCTCTGTGGGGTCACGCATCTGGCCCCTCCGGAACTCCCCCATACGGAGCATGGAGGAAAGAGAAGAATGGTGGATGGGAGATGAGGGGAAATGGAAAACTTCAATGGAAAAGTGACAGGGGAAGCAGACGGATCGTGTCGAGAGAAGCCCGAGGGAGAGGAGAGCGATACTGGACGAGGGAGAAAGCTGAGTGTTTTTGAGAGGGGGGCTGCCCCGAAGCCCACAGCTGTCTGGCCTGCGTTTCAGAGGCCAAGGGTTGACTGCGGTGACATCACTGGCCGGGAAGCTAAGTGTGGGGCACGGGGAATGGGCGGCAGTGTTTGGGTGATCCCAGCAGAACCGTGTGGCGTCTGGGAACCAGGTAGACATAAATACACTAGATTCTGGCAAACGCTAGGCTTTTAACACACAAGCTCGCTTTGAAATTACACTCAATGCTAAAAAAACGGGCAGAAATGAGTTTATTAGTCATGCTAGGCAAAGTTTGCTCAACACTCGTTGCTCAACAACACGACTGTGCAACCAGTGCTGGAATGTCGGAATCATCATTTTTAAGCAACTGTTTCCTTTAAATATTCCTTTTTACTGTATTTCACAAACAGAGTTTGACCTGCCGTCACTGGAAACGTTAACCCAGACGTGAGACCTCTTTTCTTTGATTTCAGCTGGAGGGCGGCAGTGACTACGGGAGGCAAATCCAGGCAAAAAAAGAAATAAAATTAAATCAATAAAATGCAAACGCAAAACGTTTTGCCATTTCTTTTTCCAAACATCTGCGCAAATATCCAGCCAAACATTAAAAATTAAATTAAATACCTACATTTGCAATTCAATTTTTTCCACATAAGCACGAGACAAAAATATAAATAAATTTAAAACAGCTTTGTGTCGTTTAGTCGTTATTCTGGTTTTTCGTCGCTAAATCTAAAACGAAAAAGCTAAGAGAGAAAAGAAAATCCAAGCGTCACTTTGGATTCGGCTTTTCTTAATGAAATGCAGAATACGTGTCAAAACTAAAATCAAAACGCACAAAATTTACGTTCTTCTTTCTTTTTTTATCAGAATCGGTGGCATATCTGACAATTAAAATGAAAATGTAAAAATGGATAAACCAACAGCGAAGTGACGGTTTGTGATTCGGTCTTCGGCGTTTTTCAGGGTCAGAATGAAAAGGCGAATGCAAACAAATATCAGCGCCACCTGCTGGAGATACTTTTCATTTCACACTTTGCTTTTTCGTTTTCAAACTGGCCAACATGTAAATGTATGTTAATTAGCAGTAGGCGGGGCTACAGGTACATTTAACCTCCGACTCAGTGGGGGTGGGTGGGGGTTGGTGCTTCCAACGCATTCCTTATCGTTACCAAGACAACAGGCGTTAATCGCTCTACAGCAGGGGAGGGGGCTACATGGGGGCTGGTCTCCCTTACGAAAAAGTTTTCGTAGCTTTAGTCATTCTAGTGTTAACATACACTTACATGTTGGTCAGTTTGAAAATGAAAAAGCAAAGCGTGAAATGAAAAGTTAGTCTCCATTCTACGTCTTCATTTGGTCAGATATGCAGCCGATTGCTATGAAAAAGAAAGAAGAACGTGAATTTTGTGCATTTTGATTTGAGTTTTGACACGTTTTCTTTTCTCCATTAGGCTTTTCATTTTAGATTTGGCTACGAAAAAGCAGAGTAACGACTAAAATGAAACGACAAACGTCATAAACGTATTTTTTATTTCTGTCACAAATGACTCAAGAAATAATGAAATTTCAAATGTAGGTATTTAATTTTATGTTCAATCTTGACAGGATATTTGCGCAGATGTTTGGAAAGAGAAATGGCAAGAAGAGGTTTGCATTTGCATTTTATTTCATTTTAATGTCCTTTTTAGCTGGATTTGCCTCCCATAGTGACTGACCACAGTCAGGTCAACGATGAGATGGATCACAGTACCTGCTGTATCTGCTGCAAACTGGCCGGAGATGTTTTAAACGTTGACAAAGTCTCGCTGGCCACTTGCTCCTCCTCTGAGCTCAGTCCCTCCTGGCCAGCTGGGCTGCTATTGGCTGCTTGATCGGTCTTGGATTCCTGCATGTCGTCGTAGCAACCTAAAGGAATACGTACAATACAAATTAGTAAAAGAATAAAATGTAATAATCTTGTCACGATGAAAAAAATTCTAAGCTAAACAAAGACAAAACATAAGAACAGGATATTCTCGCGTTTCGCGTGACGTCACACTGCATAGTCACCTCCATTCTGAGGACCGAATCAGGGACTGACCGCGCTGCACGACGCCTTTAATCTGCTGTGCTTTGTGAACGATTCACCTGGAAGACTCGACAGAAGCCGAGAGACGAGACACACAGACCTTTAATTCAGTGTTTTCACTCCAGGTTTGGAGCCGCTGCACTGCACAGTTCAGTGTTCCTCTCTGATGTTCACACCTCGATCAGCTCCAGAAGGGATTAATCAGCTAATAATATCAGGAATTTTAACCAGCAAACCACAGTTATGCAGTGCAGGGGTTTCAGGACTGGAGTGCTTATGTTTCTCCGTTCAAACGTCATTCAATACCCAAATCGTAAGGCAAATTATTCAGCAACTGCATAAATAAAGGCATTTTTTTGGTAAACGTTCCCCTCAGATGAACAGATCGTGTGTTTTATGATCTCCACATTTCACGACACGCTCACAATTTACTGCTAAAGTCCAAAAATCTGCGCCGCTCTTTGTGTTGTTCTCTAAAAGTGATGTTTCCAGAGCAGATCACTGAAGAGACGCCGTCTGTTTATAGTTTAGAGCCCAGATTTGGGGAAAAACGGGTCGACTTTCAGTAGAAAAACAAACTGAGTTCAGCTTCTTTTATTATAAGGGTTTAAAATGACGTCACCGTCTATTAGACTGGAGAGAAGAGCTACAGCCTCACACGACGCCCAGCTTCTGAATGGAGCTCATGGAGTATGAACGTTATGGAGAACATGCGGTTTGGACCCACCGGTGGTCCCGAGGAGCTGAAAAGGTTAAATCTCTACAAACAGAGAGTAAAGCTATACCGGCGGTCCGCAGCTCCATTAGGGGGGACGACTGTTCATCTCTCGGCTGTTAACATCTGCTGAAGTTCTCTAAAGGCCAGCACTGATCACATGAGTGTTAATTAGCTGGCGTCATTTCCCTCCTATAACGACAGGGTTTATCTCCTCTTTATGAAACACCCTGGGATCCTTTACCCACCCAGACGTGAAGAGCCGGTGGGCTTCTGCGCTGTTAAACACTGTGAGAGACTCTCCAGAACAGTTAGAGGGGCTGAGCATGAGAAATATAAACGTCAGGAAAACTTTCCGCCAGTTTGAGTGGGACCAGGAGTTCAGGGGAAACTGCATAAGGATCACAGCCGGTTTTATCGACTTTGTTGAGGTAACAATTCCTCTCTTCCAAAGTAAAGAGAGCCATATTTTTTTAGCCATCTTTCACCTTCACGTGGAGCAGCGAAGCCAGAAATTGGTGGTACAGTCAGAGCCGGTTAATGAGGAGCCTGGCCGCTTCCTATTTCCCCCGTTATACCAAATACAAGACTGCTAAAACAGCAGAGGGCGCCCACGAGCGAGTCCTCAATGAATGGGCGTGAATAGCGCTCTATGGCTAAACACGAAAAGTTAAAAAAGTCTAAAATCACTGAACCAGAACGTTTCTTTAATTTTAGAAAGTAGAAGGATGTTTTTCCTTAAACAAGAAAAAAACCTGCTCATATATTTCCATTTTTATTCATTAATTTTTTTACGACAAATGGGTTTTGGGCAGCAGAAGGCGGGCATTAGGGCTAGAGCGTGATGATTGGCTGTTTGCGCTCATTGACGTTGTGGACCTACATGAGGCGCTGTTTTAAACTTCTTTTACTCGAGTTTAAAAACGCTTAAAATATAACAGCGGTGTTAAAAAGTTTCCTGCTGGTCAGGAAATGAATGACTTACTTTACATTAAAATGTTTCAGCATTTATAAACTACGATTTTGCCCAAACGCTCCATATCAACCCATTCATTTCGGACTCGCTCGGGAGCGCCCTCTAGTGTTTGAGAAGACATTGCGGAACAAGTTCTCTGGTACAGTATTGCGTTAATGTTTTAATGGGGGCACAAACAAGTGTAACTCGAAGAAACGTCAGAGTGAAATGAACGACATGTCTCTTTGCCCTTGAGCAGATATATCCAGCTCCGTCAACAAACATCTGTGTGAGAGTCCTGATGGCATCAGCGCGTCTCCAAACAAACCGACGTGAAAACAAAACACACTTCTAGCCCTCCTAAGTGATGCAGGCTAACCTGTCGGCCTGCTCTGCAACGTATGTGTACAAACGTTATCCTTCATTTTACTTTCACTACAACCGGCTAATCTTCCTAAAGCACTAGTCGAATGGGATTCCTCTTCCACGGGGAGACGAGACGACAATTTACCACGGAAAAAAGCAAAAACAACTCAAACCATTTATTTTAGCCGTTATTCCTTTTAATCCGACTATCTGTCGTCTTAAGCGAACGCACGGGAATTCAGAGCCAGCCGTCAACATGACTGCACGAAATCAAATGTCTCTGTAGGTACCGTTAGAGTGGTGGGTCATTCTCAGCACTGCAGTAACACTGACGTGGTGCTGGTCTGAGTGGATCAGACACAGCAGTGCTGCTGGAGTCATTAAACACCTCAGTGACGCTGCTGGACTGAGAACCAAGAATATCCAGCCAACAGCGTCCTGTGGCCACTGATGAAGGACTAGAGGATGACCAGCACAAACTGTGCAGCAGCAGATGAGCTGTCGTCTCTGACTTTACATCTACAGGGTGGACCGACCAGGTAGGAGTGGACAGTGAGTGGACGCAGTGTTTAAAAACTGATAAAATGGACAATGAATGTAGAAACAAGGAGGTGGTCATGAGGTTATGCCTGATCGGTGTACGTTA
This sequence comes from Pygocentrus nattereri, assembly GCF_015220715.1. Taxonomy (NCBI): domain Eukaryota; kingdom Metazoa; phylum Chordata; class Actinopteri; order Characiformes; family Serrasalmidae; genus Pygocentrus; species Pygocentrus nattereri. The sequence continues at coordinate 44,733,430 of NC_051219.1, forward strand.
CAGGCTGCTCTCCAAAGCCTCACAGCTTCCTCAGTTCACTTCCGTTTAAATCGCGTTGAAAAACTCGGAAGTGCGCCCTCTCCTGGCGACGGCTGAGTGGTAGAAAACGTCACCAGGGCTGTCGCTAGAAGGTGGAAGTGTGAGATCGGTGTATTATACCGAACAGGTCTGATCGCTCTATCGAGGACAAGTTATATCGCAATAATTACCGTTATCGTTTTATCGTCCCAGCCCTATGAGCGAGCAACCACCCCTATAAAAGAGAGCACAATTAGTCCTGTTTAACGGGAGTTGGTGGACTACACATGCTTCCGTGGCACCCCTGGCTCTTTTTTGGTCTGCTCCAACTTCTTAAACCTCAGAGAAGATCAATCTTGCGATGCATATTGCATATCGAGAAAAGTCTGAGATATCCCATCGCCATACGTTTGCCAAACCGCCCAACCCGACCTACAACACACGAAACAGTCCTTCCACAACTATTCCCTCTTTTTTTTTTCCTTGTGTTCTCAACACAGCTCATTTTCCATCAGTCCTCTCATGGTTAATCACTCTCCCACACAAGGAAGCCAGAGCTGGTATTTTCTAAATAACTGACTGCCACCATGACTACAGTAAACAAAGGAGCCCGAGGTTCGGTGTTTATTAACAAACACATCTTGCTTCTGGAGCAATTTAACATTAACCAGGTGGTACGATCCGCATATCTGGCAGGTGCCATAATACACTGGGAGGGCCTTATGTAAACAGCTGGTGGGGGCGGGGGGAGCGACTCAAAAAGCAACACTGCTCGGGTAAACAGTGGAGAAAATCTCTAGACAAACAAGCAGCCCCTCTCCTGACATGAATGTGAACCAGAACAGAGCTCGTGGGATTTGAGAGCTCGTTATTTGGTGCGAACACACTAGCAGTCCTTTCTGCCTGGAACAGAGAACAAATTAGCACCAACAGTGTAATTCTCTACCATTAAAACAACAGATTAGCAGCATTAAGCGTTTAATTTGCAGGTGATTTTTAAACAGCGGTGGACGAAGAACACAAATCATGTACCTGAGTTAAAGTCGAGACCCCCGAGGTAAAATATTCCTCCAGTAAAAGTCGAAGTTCCTCCCTTTAGACCTCCACTGGAGTAAAAGTACTAAAGTATTTCCCTTCAAATGTACTTAAGTATAAAGTAAAAGTACTAAAAGAGGAATTCTGGCTCTGATGTCCTGTTATCATTTTTATAACCAGACTGGCTTCATGAACTCATTTCAGGTGAAAGTCCTCCAGCGTCTCTCTTGGTAAACCAGTCTTTTAATAGAACGTCATTAATTAGTGACGCTGACGTCTATTAAAATGATCAGAAGCACAAAACACTGAAGGTAAACAGTTTCCATCAGGGAGAACCGAGTGGCTCTGAAATCACTTTTTACACACAAGCAAAGTTTCAGTTTCAGATTTATTTACAACTTAGTTCCAAGTTTAAGTTGAATAAAAACTGGCTTTAAACTCAGGATCACAGATGAGCTCCTTTACTATGTTGATCTGTAGGCGTCTGTTCATAAACATAAACCAGCCCAAACTCATTTACTATAAAATGAAATGGTGTTTGTAGAAATTCAGAAAAAAGCCGCGTCAGTCTCGACTGCATATGTGGACATATTTCTATATTGAGCTCTATTTACACAAAGTTAGGTTAGTTCATCATTTATGTTGAACAGACTCTCCCAAAGTTTTACGCTGCTGCGCTGACGTTGAACCGCGTGCTGCACTGGGTCGGTATGACCAACAGGTCAAAACCAGCTCTAAACAAAGTGACCGCTGGGCCCTGATTGGTGCTCTGGCTTTGCGCTTCTTTCGTTTTGACATGTTACGTTTTTATACACACAGAAACCAAAAGGAACGACAGATTTCTCAAAATGTAGGAGGGAAAAGTCGGATATTAGACTCTGAAATGTAGTGGAGTGAAAGGAAAAAGTCGCCCAGAACGGAGAAACTTCAGTACAGATACACCAAAAATACTAAAGTACAGAAACTAATTACATTTACTCAGTTACTCAGTTACTGTCCAACACTGATAATAAAGTAGGTTAATAGCATAAAACAGCAGTTCTGTGCACTTTAGCAGATAACAGTTCTGTAGAAGCACTTAACTGGGGGAAAAGTCCTTTTCACTGATATTAGAAGGCAGCATCACCACAATGTTATTTTCCACCACAGAGTCAGACAAACAGCAGCTACTGAGGTAGTAAAACTTCCAGATTGTGCAAGTAGAGCATCAAAAGATGTGTAGAGTACACTCGCTGGCCTCTTGTTTAGGTACACCTTGCTAGTAAAAGGCTGGACCCCCTTTCACCTTCAGACCTGCTTTAATTCTTCATGTCAGACTTTCAACAAGGTGTTGGAAACGTTCCTCAGAGATTCTGGTTGGTTATTTGAGTTCCTGCTGCCTTTCTATCATCTGGAACCAGTCTGCCCGTTCTCCTCTGACCTCTCACATCAACAAGGCATTTTCGTCCACACAACTGACCGCTCACTGGATATTTCCTCTTTTTCGGACCGTTCTCTGTAAACCCTAGAGATGGTTGAGCGTGAAAATCCCAGCAGATCAGCAGTTTCTGAAATACTCAGACCAGCCCGTCTGGCACCAACAACCACGCCACGTTCAAAGCCCCTTAAATCCCCTTTCTTCCCCGTTCTGATGCTCGGTCTGCACTTCAGCAAGTCGTCTTGACCACCTCTACACGCCTACAAGCAACTGAACGTGTACCTAATAAAGTGGCCGGTGAGTATGTGTACTAATTTGATGTACACCACTTTGGTCAACGCAAGTTGTTTTAGTAGTGGTTTAGGACCATAACCCAAAAGTGTGTGGTGTTTCGGTCAGTGTGGGAGCTTGAATGACTGAAGGACAAATAAGGATAAATAAATAAACAACAACAAAAAATCAGCAGAACCTGTTATTATGTGTGGGGTTTCAACACTGGTTAGGACTTTAAGTCCTGTAGTGTAGGCCAGGCATGATCAACCCGAGCTGAGGGGAGTTGGTGCCCATCCTCTACAGCATGATTTCATTAAAGAACTTCCTTTTTTAAGCTGAGGCTTGGGTCCCATAACAGTGATCATCTTTCAGTGTTTAGGTCCCATCCAGTGTAAAACCTCGTGATCAACACAGCTGCTGATTTTAAAGGCCTAAAACTTCCAATAAGCAATGATATCAGTCGATGTAATGTACGATGGACACACTATACAGACTCCAATCGTTTTAGTTCACTATAAAAATAACAATCTCTATTTTAATAGCAATTTTTTCCCAGATACCAATGAAACTGTGGGTTTACGCAATCAATATATTGATATTACAGGCAGTGTTGCAGCGATAACGATACTGTATCATTATTGGTGCCAATACTGGCACTTAAACATGCGGTGTGACAGTCTTTAGCCTCAATTTATCCCTTAGCATAGCAGCCCGCAAGCAGGGCGTGTGGATCCACTAGCCTCGCCTGCAGTGCACGTCCGTGGTCTCGCATCCCGTCGCTTCATGGTTCCCATTAATGCTTATATAATAGTAAATACTAATTAGATACAGCAAATAAACAAAATACCTTTTCTTAAACATCTAAACATATTCCAACAAGTGAATACCATCTAGCCAAGCCGAGTGTGTTATTTGTGAGGTAGAACACAGATTTTAACAAAAATAAAATATTTTAAATAAGTAATTTGTATAGATATCAGGAGTTACAGGTGAGTTAGGTTAGATAGAGATTGGTGCATCTTCAATTACAGGGTTTGGCCCTTTTTCATAGCGTATACACAACAACCAGAACAATACGGCCGACACCACTTGTGATAAAAGTACATCCGGAATCACTCGAGAAAAATAACGTTATATGATTAATAAACTAAAATAAATGGAAGCAAAAGGAAAAATAAGGAACCAGGGGATAATAAGGGAATAAGGGGATTGCTGATCCAGCAGTCCAGCACCGAAACAGGCACTAACAACCTAGTCTGAAACAAAGGCCCCCCCCCGTTTTATGTATTCAATCAGTATGATGATGCACGAGCAAACAAGTTAATCACTCGTATATTTTAAAATCAACACGATCTCTCTCTGCTCTGAAAACGCTGCTCCTGCTCTCCTACATGCTCTTCATTTGGATTCACCTGGTTACAGCGGTGTGTTGACATACCTAGACTAATCTCGAGGGCAAACCGATATTGCATAACAGCCCTATTGTTCTTAAATATTATTTGGAGAGGCGTGTGACACTCACGATACGGCAAAATAATTCGCAGCGTTTGCATAAATACAAAACCGATAGCAGGGAGAGACACGAAGAGCCACTGAGGGGCCTGAACACACAGAAAGAGCTGGAATCGTACGACATACAGCAGGAATCATGCAACAGTTAGTTCCGGCCAGGCGAGCTGATTGGTTGAGAGGCGTTCTACACAAACACTGTACCACTCCGCTGAGACGCCGTTGCTAAGCAACGACTCTGACAGCTGTAGGAGACGCTCGAGCCATCTGAGCGTTTTCACTTCTTACTTTGCCACAAACAGAAAACGGACGCTGTTAAGGTCACATCTGACCGACAGCCGGTTTGGTCCGACTCTGAAGACGAGACGACACTAAATTCCCAAACTGTCGTCACCACTGAGCAGCTTTTCAGTCGGCAGCTGTGACAGAAGAACAGCTGAACAACCTGGAATCAGCCGGAAATGAACCCAACACCATTCGCCAAACTAAACGGGCTGTAAGAAGCTTCACAGACCGGCTGGAACAAAACAACATTAATACTGATCTGGACAAACTGACCAAACTGAGCTGAACCTGATATTGGGTCAGTTTTACGGCTCAGTCTGATTCGGTCCGACTCTGAAGATCAGACACGTCTGGCGAATGGTGTTGGGTTCATTTCCGGCTGATTCCAGGTTGATCAGCTGTTCTTCTGTCACGGCTGCCGACTGAAAAGCAGCTCAGTGGAGACGACAGTTTGGGAATTTAGTGTAAGGAGCTGGAGAACGAACTGCCGGCTGAGCAGCGAGTGGGCGGAGCTCGTTACTCTGACGTAGCAACGAGCTGCTCGTTAAGGAGCTATAATTAGGAGGAAGGAGCTGAACATTAAAACATATTAAACGCCGCGTTCACGGCCAGTTTATTCATTTCTTACTGTATTTATTTAACTGCTGTATTAAAGCAGTAGAGACACTCGAGGAGGGAGTTATCACCAGTAACATCACGGCTGTGGTATTCCATGATAACACACTCCCTCTGAGAATATCGTGAATACTGTCAGCACTAGACAAACATCGACGACCACGTACGTCTTTCCGAAGAGGCTATAATTAGCCTAGTTCTACACAATTCTACACAATTCCACACCGGTCACGTCACTAAACACACTGGCTGCCGTTCAACCAACATAAACACTGAACATCAGCTCAGCAGCTCAGAAACTGAGCCCAAGTCTTAACGACGACCTCGCAGCAGAGCAAAGACATCTGGTGCCCAATTCAAGCAGATATAATGAGCTCATTTAAATATTCATGTTATACTCTAAGGTCTATAATAAGTTATAAGATATGTTGAGATTTTCTAATAAGGCCCCTCGTTGAGTTTGACACCCCTGAAAAAAACCTGCTGGTACTGATCTGTGAAGCACTGGAACGGCATCATCTGGAGTGAAGGAGCTCCATCACAGACTGAAGTGGCATTTGTGGCTGAATGCAATCAGTTTCTCACAGCAAACACCTACTGGACAACCTTCCCAGAAGAGACCAATACTGCAGCAGAGAGGGGACAAACCCCACCTTAATTTCCCTGATTGCGAAAGAACTGCTAGATGGGCAAAGTTTTAGACTTGAGTATCTGGATTTCCAGGTGTAGATTAAGCCGAGTCCTGGACCGTGTCGCAAAGCCAACGGTGACTCTTCGTTTTCGTTTTCCCACAAAAGGGAAAATTCAGCTTCCACATCTAACCCATCCGTGAAGTGAAACACCACATACACACTAGTGAATAGACACACTTGCCCGGAGCGGTGGGCAGCCCTATCCACGGCGCCCGGGGAGCAGTTGGGGGTTAGGTGTCTTGCTCATGGACTGTCAGCACCGGGGATTGAACCGGCGACCTTCCGGTCACAGGGCCGGCTCCCTAACCTCCAGCCCACGACTGCCCCCCGGCAATTCTGCAAACATTTAGAAAACCTGTTACTTATTAGCCAGAGAAGCCCCCAGCAGTGACACCTGTTAGTGTAAAAACTCCTGAAATAAAAGAGCATCACTTCATTAACAGCTACTAGCGCCGCTCTGTAGGCGACCCTGCCCGTCTGCAGGGACAGCAGTGGAGGGGAAAGTTCAGCTCCTCACTGCTGGGCTTTAGTTACATTTAGGGATCAAACGCCTTCAAAGAGGGGGGCAGTTATTTATTATCACCCACCCTAATTCTTCAGTGATGTGAAGCTGAAGCTCAGAGATTCTCCAGATTCTTGCTCAAACTTTCCCGTTCCACCTTAAATGGAGCAGCAGTTACATTCCGGCGCTTCAGGCGTCAGAACTGTTGACTATTTAAGGTGGAACGGGAAAGTGAGCCAGATCGCTACAGAGACATTAGCATGCTATTAGTGATTTTTTTATGCTACTTATGTAGAAAACGTCACTGCATGTGGCTGTTTGGCTGCTTCTGATTGGCTGAACTCATTTACAGGCAGTTCACAAGCTCTGATATTAGGTTAATATTACACAGTTGAGGCAGTATTGCTAATAAAAAAAATAAAGTTGTGAACAAAAAAATAAAAATTGCAGCACTTGCCATTTGAAAATTGCACTATTTGAAATTGTGATCGAGATAAACAATTAATTTTTCAGTCATATTTTCACGTAATATAAATGCCCAGTAGCGCTGCATTAAAAATAGACACGATTCTGAGCGGAAATCACTGCACAGGCTCAGTGTGTTTCTGTCTAAAACGCTCTAAAACGTAAAGAAGGAACCAAATATAAACACCCAGAAACGCTGCCACCTTCTCTGGGCCTGAGCTCATTTAAAATGGACTGAGGGGAAGCGGAAAAGTGTCCTGCGGTCCGACGACATGGCCTGGGTGATGTGCTCATCTGTGGAGGCTCCATTAAAGCTGAATGATATAAACATGTTTTATCAACATCTGCTGCCGTCCAGACGACGTCTTTTTCAGGGAAGGCCTTGATTATTTCAGCAAGACGATGTCAAACCACATTCTGCATGTATTACAGCAGCACTGCTCCGTATTAAAAGAGTCCAGGTGCTAAACTGACCTGCCTGCAGTCCAGACCAGTCACCACTGATGACATCTGGTGCATTACAAAATGAAAAATATGACAAATGAGCCCCTGAAACTGCTGATCAGCTGAAATCCTGAATCAGACAAGAACAGAAAACATTTCACTTTCAGAGCTGCAGCAGCGTCTCCTCAGTTCCCAAACACTGACAGAGCTGTTAAAGAAGAGGAGATGAAACTCAGCGGTAAACAGACCCGTCCCGACTTTTTGGGAACATGTTGTTGGCATCAAATTCAAAATGGGCAAATATTTAAAAAAAAAAAAACAATAAAATTTCTCAGTTTCAACATTTGATTTGTTGTCTTTGTACTACTTTTCTTTAAAAATATGGTTTAATTGATTTGTAATTCGTTTTTAATTCACATTCTGCACAAGGTCCCAACTTCTCTGGGAATGAAGCTGTACTTATCCACACTATATTCATACTCGTTTCATGTAATAACTTTCTGTGAAAAAGCTTGTAGACGCACTAAATGCTCCGGATGTCTGGTTCCTATCACCACAGTTATGAACAGTTCTGAGTCAGCACGTTTCTCAAGAGCGCATTTAGAATAAACGACTTTGAATCGTCTTAATAATCAAATCTCAAACAAATCAGCGCAATGGCTTTTTAAATACTGACTGTGGCCCAGTCCCATTTCACCCCTCGCCCCTACCCCTGAGCCCTTAGCCCTCTGTTTTAGGCGCTCTCGTCTAGGGGTGGGTGTCCTGATTCTAGCTGAGATAGAGGGGTGGGGTGAAGTGTTGGGGCTACATGACCCTCCAAACGGAGGTTTTTCAGAGACTCCAAACAGAGAGAGACGAGAAAAACAGAGAAACCGGCAAGACGGAGAACAAGAGACCAAAGAAACCCACAAATGTGGGAATTTTCTCCATTAATAAATCACAATAATCACTGTTTTATCTCACTTTAATGTCGTTTCAGTGGATTTTGGTCATTTTTCTTCATAACGAGCATAAAAAAAAAAAATCACTAATAGCATGCTAATGTCTCTGTAGCGATCTGGCTAACTTTCCCGTTCCACCTTAAATAGTCCAGCAGTTCTGACGCCTGAAGCGCCGGAATGTAACTGCTGCTCCATTTAAGGTGGAACGAGAAAATCCTCAAGAATCTGGAGAATCTCTGACTTCAGCTTCATATCACTGAAGAATTGGGGGGGGGGGTTGTAATAAATAACTGCCCCCCTCTTTGAAGGCGTATGATCCCTAAATGTAACTAAAGCCCAGCAGTGAGGAGCTGAACTTTCCCCTCCTCTGCTGTCCCTGCAGACGGGCAGGGTCGCCTACAGAGCGGCGCTGGTAGCTGTTAATGAAGTGATGCTCTTTTATTAGAGGGTCTCATTTCAGAGGGAAGATCTCAACCACTGCCCTGTAGCTCAGTAACAAGGGGCAGCACTCGAAAACAAGGGGTAGGGGTGAAAAGGAGGAATGGGACTGGGCCGAAGACAATGTGAACCAAAGGAGTGACTGAAATTGATCAGCAAACAAAACTTGTAACGACATGAAATCAGACACGAATGAAAAAGCACACTCTCGCAATCCCAACACACACACACACACACACACACACACACTGTAAACAGTGCAAAGTCATCAAACACTCCCTTAAACAATACTAAAACAATACCCTATACGCCTGAAACCCTTGCACAGACACTGCGAAGCCACACCCTTGAATATCTTCAGAACATCCTAATCATGAAGTCTGTTTCAGGATGTGAATCATATCACGCCTCGAGTTACTGTTACAGGCCCAGGGAACAATGGATGTTATGATTAAACTGCCATTTATCATAAATGCTTCATTAACTTCAGCGCCAATCCTACTGTAACACTCCAGGACATGTAACCACAAGTCCACACGCACACAGGAACCTTAATAAAACAGCAGAACCAGCGCAAGAATCTCTCGCATCCTACACTCGAACAGACTGCAGTCCATCTGTCTCTCTCATACTTTATTACCCTGTTCTTCAGCGGTCAGGACCCTCACGGACCACTCTCAGCACTGCAGTAACCCTGACGTGGTGGTGGTGTGTTAGTGTGCGTTGTGCTGGAGCCTTAAACACCTGAGTGTCGCTGCTGGACTGAGAACAGTCCACCAACCAAAAATATCCAGCCAACAGCGTCCTGTGACCACTGATGAAGGACGAGAGGATGACCAGCACAAACTGAGCAGCAGCAGATGAGCTGTCATCTCTGACTTTACATCTACAAGGTGGACCGACAAGGTAGGAGTGGACAAAACTCCAGCAGCACTGCTGTGTCTGATCCACTCAGACCAGCACAACACACACTAAGACACCACCACTGCAACGTCAGTGTTACTGCAGTGCTGAGAATGATCCACCACCCAAACATTACCTGCTCTGTGAGGGTCCATGGGGGTCCTGACCACTGAAGAACAGGGTAACAGAGTATCAGAGAAACAGATGGACTACAGTCTGTAACTGTAGAACTACAGAGAGCAGCTATACGGTCAGTGGAGCTGATGAAGTGGACAGTGAGCGTAGAAACGAGGAGGTGGTCATGATGTCACGCCTTGATTTGAACATCACGTTAAGAAAAACTGCCCAGCTTTGCTGAGAAGGCAAATCTTTGGAATGCTTTAAAGGTACGAGCTCTTGCTCGGAGACCCGAGGCCCTCAGGGCGGTTAACACCTGGTTCCCAAACATTCAAATCCCAGGAACCGCACGGTGTGGGTGCACAGCTGTCTATAACAGCGAGTGCGTAAACACGCACTCAACAGTCTGATCATGATCAGATTTTCTACCGTCATCCGATTATTCAAACGGCCATGTCAACAATACGCTCCGCTCTAGAAATCCGATAAAGAGGCTGGGTTTAAGCTCAGGGATCAGATTTCTCAGTGCTGTGAACTCTTACTCTGATTTCTTTCCCATTTCCCAGTCTGAGCATGCGCGAGATCAGACGGCGGATGTCTCAGCAGAACACTTCGCTGCTGAAACGAAACACAAAATAAAGCATTTAAATATTCTTCATCTTCTCGACGATGCATGCTGATGTTTTCAGGTAAAGCGGCTTGAGGTTCGAGTTTTGCGTTACGTTTACACGAGTTTACCGGCCGGCTGCAAAGCAGAAGTCTGATTACTGCCCGGCTCATGCAGAGCCGGAGCATCTCCAATATCTGATTACCCAAGTTCACGTAAACGTGCTGATCGGATTACTGACCAAACCTGATTTTCTGCCGTTATTGGATTATTAAATGCATGCCAACGTGCTCGAGGTCTCTCAACAGTACCTTTCAGCGCTCTTCTTGCTGTAACTACCCACTTTAACTCGGTAAAGAGGTGGCTGATGAGCTGATTAGTTGGACCAGGTGTGTTGGGAGCACAGACATGAAGCTGAGCAGAAAAAGAGAATTTGAAGTGCACGTCAGGACCTCACGGCCACACTTCTGTGGGCTAAAACAAAGAAGCGAGCCCTCGTTTCCTGTAGAGCCACAGATTTACGGCTATTTCACCATCATTCCACGTAAAACCTCAGAAGACACGTCTAAGTTCACCGGCGATTTGGGTCGGTAAATAAAATGTTCAGATCTGCGTCGCGGACGTTGCTCTTCTGGTTCCCGTCAACACCGCTGTCGGGAAAACCAGCCGAACCATTCCACACCAAACCGCCCTGAACGACTTTGTTTACAATAAATACGCAGAAAATCTGAAAAATAAAATAAAAGAATAAAATGAACATTTAATGCAATAACTTTTTGTGATGTAGCTTTCAGAGGGATTAAACTCTTCAGACGTCTGGTTCCCATCACTACCGCTTCGAGCGGTTCTGACTCCACAGGACGGACCATTTAGCACCAAACCACCCCGAATGGCTTCGTTCGTTAACTGGTCGTTTAATTATGCAGAAGAAAGTGGTCAAAGCGCCTGTCTAGTAAAGAGGAGATCCTAGGTTGGAATCCCAGCGGTGCCCTGTGTTTATAGCTGGGCAGTCGTGGGCTGGAGGTCAGGGAACCAGCCCTGTGACCGGAAGGTCGCCGGTTCGATCCCCAGGGCCGACAGTCCATGACTGAGGTGTCCTTGAGCAAGACACCCAACCCCCAACTGCTCCCCGGGCGCCGTGGACAGGGCTGCCCACCGCTCCGGGCAAGTGTGCTCACTGCCCCCTAGTGTGTGTGTGTGTTCACTAGTGTGCATGCATGTGGGTGTTTCTCTGCACGGATGGTCTGATTCCACAGTTGTTCTAGAATATATAAATATTTAAAGTGCACTTCATGACCTCACGGCCATAATTCTGTGGGCTAAAATGAAGAAGTGAGCCCTCTCGTTTCATCAGCCTTTGTCATGCGGACCCGCAGGGGGTCAATATGATCAAACAAGCCCCAAAACTGCCTTGCCCTGACTTTGTGAACACATGAGAGAAACACCAGCCCGTGAAAAGCAGAAAACGAATGAATTAACCAAGTTAACCTGGAAGCTTCTCCAGCTGGACGCACTGCTGGGGGTCCTACGACTTCTGCGGCTTACTGAAACAGTTCCCCCTGAAACTACGAGTCTCTGTGCACCAGCAGAGGAGCGATCAGACCGGACAGTCTGTCCTGCCGTCCACAATTCTCCAACTTCACCTCGCCAACTTCTCCAAAGCTGGACGCACATGGACCAGCCAAGTTACCGAGATGACAACGGTGGACGGCAGACGGACGGCGGCTTCTCCGCCGCTTAAACACCGCGGGTAGTGTTAGTTAAATCTAATATCAGCCCCTTTAACGTAACTCAAATGCTCGAAGCTGACAGGCTGAGTTTTGTCTCACTCTCCTACCTCAAAATAGGCACTTAGCCAGTAGGCTAACAACTTAGCAACTTAGCTTAGCACAAACCGCCGTCTAATAACATTAGCCAGCTGTAGCATCGGCTAGCCCCGCTAGGCTTGGGAGAAACCCGCCTCGACAACAACGTTTTCGGAGAGCCAAGCCGCACCGAATGGGTCCAACTCACCCGAAAGAAGCTTATCCAGCGCAGACGGTACCGAAAACCCCCGAAAAAGCAGATGAAATGCAATTTCTATTGACAAAAAGCAACAGCGGCGACCCGAGCTGCCTCGCCGCTGGCGCTGCTCCGCTCTGCTGTGAGCGCCCGCACCGCGCTCGCCTCCGAGAGCCGCAGCACAATGTAAACAAAGGTATCACTCCGCTCCAGGTACTAAAGGGACTATACTCGGAGCGGCTCAGATTTACGCCAAAAAACCGCGCTGTCTGCGTGTTTACCGCACGATCAGTCCTCCAGACCGTCAGCTGGGGAGATTTTCTATCTTACGAAGAAAACACGAACTTTAGTTCTCGCTATTTCTGCGAGTTGGTTAGACCGTGACGTCACAGCCACCTGCTTGAGGAGCCTTTGAGGAGGAACTTTGGAGCGTCCGGGAAAACCATCCCATCATATCGAGGAGAACGGACAGTTAACATACACACTAACGTGTATACTGACCTGTGGGAGATGCTGTAAATGATCTGGGAACTGATGGTATTTTCCCGTTCCACCTTAAATGGTGCCGCAAGTTGCGGTGTGGCCTCGGGCGCCGCAGTGCAGCTCCTGCACCATTTAAGGTGGAACGGGAGAGTTCGGGGAAGAAGCTGGTGAAGCCTCTTCAACAAATCGCCTTAAACAAGCTGTAAAAATGAACCACACGCGGGGAAAACGGCGTTGAGCGCCACCCTGTGGTGAAGGTGAGAACTGCGTGTCGTGTCTATGCACTGCCTTAAAGGGGGAGTCCACCGATTTTTCAGAATTTCTGCACAATTCAGTCGCTGAGATGTAAACTAAGGCATTCAGGGTGGTTTGGTGTGAGAGAGTTCACTGTAGTGGAACCTTAACACCGATTTTCTCTATAGTGGTGGTGATTGGAACCAGAAGAGCAACGTCCACAATGCCAATTTGAACATTTTATTTACTGTCCCAAACCACCGGCGAAGCTACACGGGTCTTTTGAGGATTTATATGTAATATTGATGATCTGGTCACAAAACTATGATTAAACTATGACCCAGGTTGGTTCCCATCACCACCACTGTCGCGAAAGTCACACCAACCATTCCACATAAAGTGGACAGTGAGCGTAGAAACGAGGAGGTGGTCAGAATGTTCAATCTAAACTGTACAAGTTATTACTGAACATATGAACTGTGTATATGTGAAGGGAAGAATTCAAGGTCCTCCAAAGTTGTCTTATTTATTCAATATTTCAAAACCTATAAGCAAAAAAAAAAAAAAAAAAAAAAAAACAATTTCCATCATAACTGATTAAATATGTAGAGATAAAACAGAATATTCTACGAGTGAAACCCTGGGAGAACACAAGGCACCGTTCCAGAAGATTGACAATCAGTTTGAGGTCTCGCATCCTGACTGGGAGCCCTGGATTTACCAACAAGAACCAAAAAAAAAAAAAAAAAAACCCGCTCAGAAAAATAAAAATATCCATTTCAGGACTTGCGTCTCATAAAAAGATTTATAATACATAGGAAAAGCTGCTATATGAAAGGTCAGCTGCATGTACAGACTCTTTCCTGCATCCTTGCCCATCAGGAGGACAGACAGTTGTGCTTCTAGTGCATTTTTACATTGAAAGACCCCAGTCGTAACTTACGCCTTGTGGCTTGTTATTCAATCTGACAAATTAACGTTAAAAGAACAAACTAACAGCAAGAGAAACACCTAGAAAGGACGACGGCTTAAAACGGGCAGGATATACAAAAAGACCGTAACACTTAAATGGACATAATTAGACGTATTCGCTGTATCACAGGTGGGGTGGGGTGGGGTGGGGTGGGGTTTGGGGGGGTGGAGGTGAGTCTCTTTGGTACAGAAAGAACTGAACACATTCATCCAGCGCCCAGATGTTTACATGGGTATTCGTCAGCGTCGTCATCTGACAGCATCCACACCGGCCCCCCCCCCCCGGCCCCCCCTCATAAAACACACATTTCACCAGCAAACATTCATTTCAGACATGATGAAGCATCAAACAATACTCGGACAGCAACCCTTGACGCAAAAAGACGAGAGTGATTGAAGAAAACGTGGCTGATGAGCGTGAATGCATAAAACGTGGTTGGAAAAAATCCACCCTGCGCTTATTTTCCTCCAGATTAGTATTTTTCAGAAAAAAAATAAAATCTTCTGACTGCATTGAGACGATGAACTGCCCTCTCGGACGATCCTGACCCGGCCCGAGCTGTGAAAAAACAGGGGGCGCGGAGTCACGGAGTCACTGGCAAACACACAAACGCTTCAGGTTTAAAATCAAACAGAAATTTCCTCTAAAATAATGTGCAACATGTCCGCGAGACGACGTAAGAGCTACTACTCTACAAGTAACCTAAAGGACTTGGACATCGAAACTCTGCGGTCGTGGAGATGCCAAGTTCCTGACGAGCAGCAATTACTTCGCTGGGTAACGTTTGAACCGAAAAGGGGAAAATGATAACAATAATAAAAAAATACAATAAAAAAGCCATGGCAACGTTGCTGTGTGTGTCTATTACACTGGCTACTTTCGTGTGAACTACATCGATATTGCCTAATAATCTCTTGAAAATCATTAGCCGAGAACACACAGGGGTCCATCCGCAATACCTAAAAACCGATAAGACCGTGAGACAGTTCAGCTCCCGCGGGGTCAAACGGCAGCACACTCCCCATCAGGCGAAAGAAGTTTAATTGGTGGTTTCCAGTCCGGTTTCTATGGTCAGTCCAAGAACGAAAGAGTGAGAGGATACCAGCCGACGAATGTGCAAAGCCTGCTAATGTCTCGAACGACCACCTTCGAACGCATGGTGCTCCTCGTGTGCTGAAAAAGAAGAAGAAGAAAAGCAAAACATTAAATTCATTCAAGCGTTTGGACGGGATGGTTTCACATTAACGGGTCGGGTACAGAACCGCTCGGTGCATTCCAAGCTGAATACTGTTTCAATACTGCAACGTGGAGCTGGACAATGGACTGGACAATGGACTGGACTGGACTGGACTGTAGAACAAACGAAGATCGAACGGGAAAATTACTGGTAAACTGTATCAAACATTCATGTCTAGGAATCTAAATAGCAGAGATGGGAATGAGAATTAAATGCGGATATAGCACGGAGCACTTGGAATGAAATATGCACCGGAGCAAGTCTAGTGACCAACCCAAACATCTGGAGAGGATTCAAACGGATATCATATCTCCGAACGCCAGAAATAGTGTCGAAGATGGTCAAACATAATAGTTCATGTTGGAGAAATTGTGGAAACCATATTCACACATTTTTGGTTGTGCCCCAAGTTACAGATGTTCTGGAAGGAAGTATTTGATGCTTCAGCAGAAGATTCTGGAAGCAATACCAGAGAACCTAGAGGGAAGATCTAAGACATACCCTCTAGGAATATTGTTAACAGTAGCTCTGAAACGTGTTACAATTAAATGGATGAATCCCGACCCTCCCACTGATAATTTATGGATCCAAAAGGTATGACACGTCTACCAAATGGAACAAGTAACATTTATTAAGAATTCAAAAAGATGTATTTAATAAGAGATGGGGGCCTGTTGGAGATCTGCTAATACATGGGAATTATTTTAAAATATATATTTTATATTTATGCATGTATGTGTATAATGATCTGTCTAATACATCATTTTCATTTATTTTTATTTATTTATTTTTATAATGCTACAATTACTTTTATTTTAAAGTGGATTCCCTTTGTTGCTTATTCATGTAGACTGTAGAATACAGCTTGTACCTTTTGTTTGTTTTCATGGAAAGACTTCAACACTATTATTTAAAAATAAATAAATAAAAAAGTAAAAATAAGTAAAAACACTGCAATGTGGCAGTTCAATACTCCAAGGCTGCGTTCACACAGCAGGTAAAAGTGGCCCGAATCTGATTTTCTCACCAAAGCCGATTTTTGGGTTTGGCTGTTCAGATTATCTTTTAAACGTGATCAGTTTTTGACTTCAGTCTGAAGAGATCGGCTCCTAAACTGACCCACATGGGTAAAAGAACGGAGCGTCACGCGGCTCGTCCAGAGATAAACAATCACGACCGCCAACGAACGCCGGTCGCTCCTGGAGGATCAGCTTCGTCTTCACCAGCATCGCAGGAGCATCATGAAGCTTCGCTGACTGACAGCTGGGCTCATCACCCTGAACGTGTTCGCCTCAAAAAGGGCGCGGTATTCGGCCACGGCCACTTCTTTAGCCTGTTTTTGACGCTGCGGCCTCGGTCTCCTCCGACCGCGCTCGGCCGTTTAGTCCGAAATCTCTGAACTCGGAGCGGCTGCGAAGGAGTGTCTTCTAATTCTGTGGTGCAGAAACATCAGCATAAACGTTTGAGTCTCAGCAGCACGAAACGAAGATGAATGTCGAGTTGGATTGACGTAAAAAAGTCGCATGAATTCCGATCGGGCTGTTCAGACGGAGTCACGTCGCCCAGACCGGATCGGATTTCAGTCCCACATATTAAAAGCGTCTCATATCGGAACTGAAATGGTCAGATTCAGTGTGTTTACCTGTTCACACGGACACTCAGACACACATCTGTGTCACAGATGAGGAAAAAGATTGGATTTGGGCCTCTTTTACCTGCTGAGTGAACAAAGCCTAAACTAACCGTCACCCCTTAAACTTCTCCATTTGAATGAAGGCATTGTACTTTACTATTCTTAAAAAAATAAAGGGTCCTTAAGAACGATGTCACAGGGCAGCGGTCAGCAACATGCGGCTCGTTTACTGCCCTGTCGCGGCTCCACAGCTGAATCAGGTCAGTAGGTAATAATAAAATAATCCTCCTCTACAGTAAAATAAAGCTCTGCTGATCCTTCAACTCAGTTTAACAGTAAATGGTCTTAAACGCTGGAGTTAATGTAGAACTGCTGATTCACCCTTTAACCCTGAAGATCAGCGCAGACGGCTGGTCACCATAGCAACACAGACAACAGTCTCGCCCAGCTAGTAGCTACGAAACGGCAAAGAAACTTCTATTCCTATTCCTTTTTTTTACTCTAATTCATGCCCATCTGTCTATTTTATGTTGTTTTTTTAGTCCTATTTTATTTCTGCATAGTTTATGTAAATTAACATGCAATTATATTCTTCCTACTGTAACACTGGAATATCCCTTCCTGATCAATTAAGTTCCATTCATCCATCCATTCCTCAATTCATCCATCCCTCGAGCCATCCATCCATCAATATCCATGTATCCATCCATCAAACCATTCCACCAATATCCATCCATCAATATCAAGCCATCCATCCATCAATATCCACCCATCCATCCATCAATATCCATCCATTCCTCCGAGCAATCCATCCATCACTCAATCTATCCATCCATCCATCAACATTCATGCATCCATCCATCCATCCATCCATCCATCGTCCAGGCAACCATCAATATCCATCCATCAATATCCATGCATCCATCCATCGATCAATCCATCCATCCATATCCATCCATCCATCCATCCATCAATATTCATGCATCCATCCATCGTCCAGGCAACCATCAATATCCATGCATCCATCCATCCATCAATATCCATCCATCATTCAGGCAACCATCAATATCTATCCATCCATCGATCAATCCATCCACCAATATTCATGCATCCATCCATCAATCCATCCATCAATATTCATGCATCCATCCATCAATCCATCCATCAATCAATATCCATGCATCCATCCATCAATCTATCCATTTTAATCCCCTGTGCACAATTTTAATGGCACTGTAACGGCCACTATTAAGCAACAAAAGCAAACTCACAGGCAACGACAACAAGACAAATTACACTGCAGGAGTATAAAACTTACGCTTATAAAATACTGCTTTAAAGGAGATCTGTGGAAGTAGCTCGTAGATTCTTCCTAAGATGTTCGCCTCGTTAGCAAAAGAAGCGTTTCCATTCCAAACCTGGACGACGTCCTCTCTGTCTCGCATGCTGACGCTGACACCAACGACTTCATCCTCTGAAAGAAAGCGAGTGGGGAATGGTATGAGCTCAGTGAACGAACTCAAAGGTAAACATTATAAAAGCCGTTTGTCAGTCACAGACACGACTCACCTGACGCACAATAGTCAGCGAACTGTTCACCAATAGTAGCCAACAGCAATTCTTTCCATACAGCAGACTGGCAAACAACAAAGAGACAATGTGTACCCAGATCAATACAGTTATGATGAGACATATGACATAACTTTAGGTAAAAACAGAGGGATCAATGTACTGTTCAGTGTGTGATCTCCATACATCAGAAATACAGGGAGATTCAATAAGATTCGTCTGATTTCAAACTGATTCATTTCACCTGTAAATCATTCCAGATCAGTGCAGTGAGCTGTAAACGGTTTAAATGAGCATAAAGTTTATTATGTAGTTCTACAAGGTCTCAGTCTGAACCTCCTCCAGCTGGACAGACGACATCAACACCACAGTCAGACTCATCCCAGACTGGACTGAGCGTGTCGGGCGTCGCTGCTCTCACGGCTCTTTCAGTGGGATTTCGGAGATCATCCAGTGCTGTGGAACCAGCGCCGAACGCTCTGAGCTGCTGGAGCTTCACTGCTGATGAAAATCCCGCTGCTCAGTTCTGACGGATTCACTCTTATTGACGTGGAGAACGCAGAACGTTCTGCTCAGGGGTCTCGGCTCCTCTCAGACTGAAGGAGCAGGTCAGGAACTCTATGACCCCGTCTTACAGTTGGACTGTGATTGGTTCCTCGGCGCCTCACGGTTATAAAAATATGACTCTGAGATCGGACGAATCTTTCTGAATCTCCCTGCATAAGCAAACAAAACTTACCGTGCTCTCCTTTGGTACTTTCATCTTCCACACACCTCCCTTTGCATTACTTTCCTCCTCCCTGCAGGTCAAAGAGAGACACAATTTTTATGATATATCATTTGAATTGAACCAAATTAGGCTTTCTAGCACTCCAACACCAATCAGTCGACTTTGTTCAGTTTTTTTAATCATCTATACTTGTGATGACATCGTGCCAGTTAGTTGAGGAACCGGCTAGCATTAGGTTTGCTGGAAGCTCTAACACCAGCCGCTTTACTTCGCTTCCTCAGACTCGAGTCAATGTCATTTAAACTTGTCAGTAAAAATGTTCATCAGAACCTGTTCTGTGGTAAACAGAGATAGCTAAGCTACTCTCTCCTGGACAGCAGCTCTGTTTAACATTAAGACATCGGTGCTAGACTGAAGCTTCACCGTTTATTGAACAGTGGACTTAAATTTTAATTTATTTGCTGTTCTGTCTGAGCGAATTGAACCTAGCAGGATGTGGTGGCACAATACCAACGTAAACGTAAAACCAATTACGTTGAGCTTTTTTAAGCGTTCCTTGTGGAAATGCCATAGGAACGGTTGCTCAGAACAGTTTGGCCCTGCAATGGAAAAGACGCCTAAAAGGCCTAGCAAAAACTCTGTGAAGCAACTCTAGACCGTTTCATTATCCCTCCTCCACCAAATTTTACCGTTGGTACTATGCATTCCATGCATTTGTCCATGAAACTGCCTGTAAGGCATGAATCATCGCTCCAGACCATAGTGATCTCAGGCGCCGTCACAATATTCTTAACTTACACTTACAAAAATATCAGTTCTAGTGCTGATGTTGCTTCCAGAGGCATTTCGCAACAAAGAATTGACCGTTTTATATGCTGTGCACTTCAGCGCTCCGCAGCCTCGGTCTGTGATGTGGTCTACCGCTTTGTGGCTGAGCTGTTGCTCCTAGACCAGAGGTCACTAATAGGCGGAGTCTGGACCCAGACGCTGTCATATGCGGACCTGGACGTATAACCGTTAAACTATGGAAAAATCGAAGGGGTGGACCTTTTTTAATCTGTGCAACATTTCTAGCCTTTATGGTACAAATTTAGCGGCCCGGGAGACTCTCAGACCAATCGCTTGCGCTGTAAATATCACAGGTGACGCTACTCAGCCAATCAGATCTGTGCATTACGATGAGCTCTGAGACCTGAGTCAGTGACCCCACACAGGGGAGGGATGAGGAGAGAAACAGCGGTCAGAGAGGAAAGTGAGTCAGAGGGAAGTTATTCCACAGGATGTGACTCTAAATAGAGGAAACTGACAGTAAATTGTGTTGAAATCTGACCGAACTGGACTTTATTTGATCTGATGTTCAGTAAATGTTGGTGAAATCTGACCGAACTGGACTTTATTTGATCTGATATTCAGTAAATATTGTTGAAATCTGACTGAACTGGACTTTATTTGATCTGATATTCAGCTGTCGACTGTATAAGATGCTGATATTCCTACTCGGCTACTTCAGTAAACAGTATATGGCACTGAGTCGTGATGCAGGTCAGACATTATGATGTTCTGGACCTTCGCTTGAGGAAATTCTCTCTAACTGGACCTTAATGAATTTTAATTAAATACCCCATGCTCTAGATGATGCCGTATCACAATAATAGCACTTACAGTTGGCTGGGGCAGACTTAGCAGGGCAAAAAATTTCACAGGCTGACTTTGGGTGGCATCCTATGGCAGTGCCACGTTTAAAGTCACTGAGCTCTTCAGTGTGACCCATTCTACTGCCAGTGCTTGCCTATGGAGACTGCATGGCTATGTGCTTGATTTTATACACCTGCTAATAAAGGGTGTGGCTTAAAAACCTGGCAGGGTATCTTTTTGTCTTAAGATCTGACAGGTGGAGATAAGATTTTGTACAAACTCGTATTACAGAAGCAAATCTCATCTGTCTTAACCTACTCGACAATCAACTCGTGTCTGTCGCCTAGCAACCGCCCATAAGCGCACAGCTGAAATGTAAACACGTAAACAAAATAAGGCAGTAGCATTACTCTGGTGCCTTTATCTGATGTTAAAAGGGTCAAACCATACTAAAGTACGATAAACTTGACGTCAGAAATTGTGTGACAGGGCCTCGTGCCGTTTATCAGGACCTCGCTGCTCCCCAAATCTCGGTTTCAGTTTCAGTTTCCCAAATACTTGGGCCGACCACGCTAACATTATTCTAATAAACGTCAACACGCTGATCTGTCTCCTCTATTCAGCCACATCACTGCAATGTCATTTGATGAGTTTATCAATGTTAATACACAAGTTAGAGCAGCATTTTCATTGTAGATAAACACACATTCATTACACTAATTATAGAGATCTGTGCAGCAAATCACTACATAAAACAATAGGAACAGATGGTCAAAACAGATGTTGAGACACCTCTAGAGTTGTCTTCAAAGTTAGGACAGAATTTAGGACATTTAGTCCAGTTAGGAATTTTCTGTAGTACTGTTTTTGTATCTGGAGTTCGGACAAGATTATGAACCTGTTGTTCTGCAATAGCTTCTGTCCTAAATTCAGTCCTAACCGAAGACATCGTGGTGAGTAAACAGATAAGAGTTCAGAAGTTAAGAAGTTTCTGCAGTACGGCCCCCAAAATAGATCGTTAGCAGGGATGCCACATACAGAACTTCTGGCCATATACGGTAGCGTATTGTTCTGACAGCGACAACATGCAAGATTTAGAAAGATTTTAAAACTTTACCATAGTGGTCTTCGTTCTCCTCGCATTAAGTGGTAGCTACACCTCAAAGGGAGGTAAGACACTGCGGGTATATTGTTGTACACACTCCAGAAGCTCTGTTTAAAAAAGTACAAAGGACAAAAAAAATACATGTTTAACAGAACAAGTTGTTTGGAATGATGGAATAAAAAATATTTTGGGATAAAAGATACATGCCCACTTTATCAGCTCCACTTACTGTATAGCTGCACTCTGTAGTTCTACAGTTACAGACTGTAGTCCATCTGTTTCTCTGATACTCTGTTACCCTGTTCTTCAGTGGTCAGGACCCCCATGGACCCTCACAGAGCAGGTACTGTTTGGGTGGTGGATCATTCTCAGCACTGCAGTAATGCTGACGTGGTGGTGTTGTGTTAGTGTGTGTTGTGCTGGTACGAGTGGATCAGACACAGCAGTGCTGCTGGAGTTTTTAAACACTGCGTCCACTCACTGTCCACTCTATTAGACACTCCTACCATGTCGGTCCACCTTGTAGATGTAAAGTCAGAGACGACAGCTCATCTGCTGCTGCACAGTTTGTGTTGGTCATCCTCTAGTCCTTCATCAGTGGTCACAGGACGCTGCCCACAGGACGCTGTTGGCTGGATATTTTTGATTGGTGGACTATTCTCAGTCCAGCAGCGACACTGATCCACTCAGACCAGCACAACACACCACCAACATGTCAGTGTTACTGCAGTGCTGAGAATGATCCACCCCCCGAATACTACCTGCTCTGTGAGGGTCCATGGGGGTCCTGACCACTGAAGAACAGGGTAAAAGGGGGCCAACAAAGTATGTAGAGAAACAGGTGGACTATATACATATAAGTAATAGTTATGAAGGATTTGTACAGTTGCACAGCTGAGGATGCACAGATCTGAAGAATGGCAAAATATTCCACTTGTGAAACGGGATCAATGTGTGTCTTTATTGCCCAAACAATTGTGCAAAGGAAAAGTGATGCAACACTGTGGTGAACATGGTCCTGTTTCAATGTGCATTATATTTGGAATAAGCATATGTTTACAAATCACGTCTGCTTTCTGCGGACGATGTGGTCCTGTTGGCGTCACAAGGCCGGGACCTCCAGCTCTCTCTGGACCAGTGTGCAGCAGTGTGATGAAAATCAGCACCCCTAAATCTGAGACCATGGTCCTCGGTCGGAAAACGGGTGGAATGCTCTGTCCAGGTTGGGAGTGAATCCATGCCCCAAGTGGAAGAGTTTAAATATCTTGGGATTTTGTTCACGGGTGAAGGAAGGTTGGAGCGAGAGGTTGACAGGCGGATTGGTGCGGCGTCTGCAGTAATGCGGACCCTAAACCGGTCCGTCATGGTGAAGAGAGAGCTGAGCCAGAAGGCGAAGCTGTCAATTTACCGGTCAGTCTATGTTCCGACTCTCACCTCTGGTCACGAGCTTTGGGTAGTGACCGAAAGAACGAGATTGTGGATACAAGCGGCCGAAATAAGCTTTCTCCACAGGGTCGCCGGACTCTCCCTTAGAGATAGGATGAGAAGCTCGGCGATTCGGGAGAAGCTCGGAGTAGAGCCGCTGCTCCTCCACGTTGAGAGAAGCCAGTTGAGGTGGTTCTGGCATCTGGTAAGGACGGCCTCTGGGCGCCTGACTAGGGAGGTGTTCCAGACATGTCCGATGGGGAGGAGACACCGGGGAAGACCCAGGACACGTTGGAGGGATTATATCTCTCGACTGTCTTGGGAATGCCTCGGTATCCCTCTGGAAGAGCTGGAGGAGGTGGAAGGGGAGAGGCTTAGGCTGCTGCCCCCGCGACCCGGACCCAGATAAGCTTTTTTGGAATTTGGTTTCCACTTTTATTAAGATGGCTGGCAGCAAGAAAACGACTGTTTACACTGTTTTACTACCTTTTTTTGTTTTACCTGCTGCGTTTCTGTCCGTCGTCTGACTGCGTGACTCTCAGATCACAGCAGGTTAATATCTCTGCACCTTATTCCACGACCTCATGTCCAGAACCGGGCGCTGTGTCGGTGCTGCACTGTCCGGTCTGTTTACTGTGTCTAACGTCTGTTTAATTTATCGTATTTATTGTTTCTAGTGAACGTTTCTGTTTGCACACCATGTCTGCACGTTTGCACTTTGTGTTCCTTGCTGCTCCGTGATGTTCCTGGAGGAACGTAATTTCACTCCACGGTGAACTTGTACAGAGATGGAATGACAAAGCCTCTTGACTTTACTGGAAACATCAAGCGCTACTGTATATGTGGTCTCTCTGCATATTTAACCATCACGGCATGCTGACTTCAGCATGTTACAGGTACATGAATTTCATCATTCTGGAATTCCTATGATGACACACAGCAATGTGAAATGCCATTAAAAAAGTCTGAGTTCCTTAAATGACCAGCTTAAAAAAAACAGCTCAGTTGATCAGTTTCACACCCTGACCACACACACACACACACACACACACACTCATTAGAGGCTAACGTCCTATAGCAGAGTCAACCATACATCAGGCGTCTTTTTAGGATGTCTCAGCGTAAATCAGAAATATTATATCACTATCAGCATCAATAACGACCTTATCGAACACATCACGACTGTGATTTGGTCACAGGCACAAGCTGAATAAATACAGTAAGAAATGAATAAACTGGCCGTGAATGCGGCTTTAATATGTTCTAATGTTCAGTTCCTTCCTCCTAATTAGAGCTCCTTAACGAGCAGCTTGTTGCTACGTCAGAGTAACGAGCTCCGCCCACTCGCTGCTCAGCCGGCAGTTCGTTCTCCAGCTCCTTACACTAAATTCCCAAACTGTCGTCTCCACTGAGCAGCTTGTCAGTCGGCAGCTGTGACAGAAGAACAGCTGAACAACCTGGAATCAGCCAGAAATGAACCCAACACCATTCGCCAGACGTGTCTGATCTTCAGAGTCGGACCGAATCAGACTGACCCGTAAAACTGACCCAATATCAGGTTCAGCTCAGTTTGGTCAGTTTGTCCAGATCAGTATTAATGTTGTTTTGTTCCAGCCGGTCTGTGAAGCTTCTTACAGCCCGTTTAGTTTGGCGAATGGTTGACCGGAAGGTTGCCGGTTCGATCCCCTCGGCTGACAGACCATGACTGAAGTGCCCTTGATCAAGACACCCAACCCCCAACTGCTCCCCGGGCAGCATGGTTAGGGCTGCCCACCACTTTGGGCAAGTGTGCTCACTGCCACTTAGTGTGTGTGTTCACTAGTGTGCATGTCCACTCACTGGCCACTTTATTAGGTACAGTTCAGTTGCTTGTTAACACAAATAGCTAATCAGCCAATCACACGGCCGCAGTTCACTGCATTGAGGCCTGTAGAGGTGGTCAAGACGACTTGCTGAAGTGCAGACCGAGCATCAGAACGGGGAAGAAAGGGGATTTAAGGGACTTTGAACGTGCCGTGGTTGTTGGTGCCAGACGGGCTGGTCTGAGTATTTCAGAAACTGCTGATCTGCTGGGATTTTCACGCTCAACCATCTCTAGGGTTCACAGAGAACGGTCCGAAAAAGAGGAAATATCCAGTGAGCGGTCAGTTGTGTGGACGAAAACACCTTGTTGATGTGAGAGGTCAGAGGAGAATGGGCAGACTGGTTCCAGATGATAGAAAGGCAGCAGGAACTCAAATAACCAACCAGAATCTCTGAGGAACGTTTCCAACACCTTGTTGAAAGTCTGACAAGAAGAATTAAGAGAGTTCTGAAGGAAAAAGGGGGTCCAACCTTTTACTAACACTGTACCTAATAAAGTGGCTGGTGAGTGAATGTGGGATGGGTTAACCGGAGGTCTAATTCCACAGTGTGCAAACAGAGTTGGCTGATGGTTCTGAATAAACAAGAAATCTCTAAGCTTCTAATATCAAGTTTCTCTAACAGCGCCCACCTGAACCGTCTGCACTGTGTAGATCTTTTTCAGATTTGATTCACACTCGGCTGCCGTCGTCCCTGGTAATGACCTGGAAGTCAGAAATAAAAACATAAGCAAACAGATGTTTAAGTGCTGGAAAAACACCACGTACAAACTTGTGATATGAGTAGACAAAAGTTTATGGCATCATCCCTGCAATAACTGATAGACCGACGTAATCAGCTAATTTGCATAATCTGTCCTGTCGAAATTGTTGAGAAACAGAAGCCGTTTTGTTCACCGCTGTGAGCAGCTCATCCAAAAAGCAAACAGGACTTCAACCCCTGCCATTTAATAACCTTCCTGGCCAAATGTCTGTAGGGACATCGATTTAATTCAGCTGTTACTCGCATCCCTCATTTCTGAGTTAAAAGCCAGTGCAGTAAACATTAAGCAATAAAGATTTCTGCAACATTCTGTGATGGACGACCTCGTTTCTGCAGCCCCAGCTGAGCGCAAGGACAAATATTACAAGGGATTACAGCCAAACTACAATGCAAATGAAAGCAAACCCTAGAAGGAAGAAAAGATTACAGAATTATTACAAAACGGGCATTAATGTGACAAAGCAGTGTGTGACGTATTCAAAAACAACAACAAACTAGTAAACAAAAGTGGGTTAATAACAGAAATAAGTGACATGGCAAAAATGCAACATCACAACACTCCAGTAAGTTTTTCTTCTTAATGATTTAATCATTTTCTGGCGTGTTTTCCGTTCCAATAACAGACGAAACTGGCATGTTTTAAAAAAAATGCCAAATACTTTCAGTACTAAACCCAGTCAAACAGGGCTAACAACGCTGGTTCTAATCACACAGAGGTACTGCCGATATCCAATACACAGCACTGCGCTCAGCAGGGAGTTTATCACAATATACATCAGAATAAAGTCACATTCATAATTCAAATAAACAGAAAAACTATAAACAGTAACAAGAATTTCTCGGGTCCATATTTTTCCTGGACACCTTCACAGCCGCCGCAGAGACTCATTAATATCATCAATGACATCATGAGCTCAATTTACTGAGCACTGATTGGTCAAACCAGGAGCTGCTTTATAACTACATATAATACTGGACTTCCTCGAGGAGAGGCTTGGAGATGGTTAAACAAACGCACTGACGTCCAGAACATCTCTGTTTATTATATACACACTCACCAGACACTTTATTAGGAACACCTGTTCAGTTGCTTGTTAACACAAATAGCTGATCAGCCAATCACACGGCCGCAGCTCACTGCGTTTAGGCATGTAGAGGTGGTCAAGACAACCTGCTGAAGTGCAGACCGAGCATCAGAACGGGGAAGAAAGGGGATTTAAGGGGCTTTGAACGTGGCGTGGTTGTTGGTGCCAGACGGGCTGGTCTGAGTATTTCAGAAACTGCTGATCTGCTGGGATTTTCACGCTCAACCATCTCTAGGGTTCACAGAGAACGGTCCCAAAAATAGGAAATATCCAGTGAGCGGTCAGTTGTGTGGACGAAAATGCCTTGTTGATGTGAGAGGTCAGAGGAGAATGGGCAGACTGGTTCCAGATGATAGAAAGACAACAGGAACTCAAATAACCAACCAGAATCTCTGAGGAACGTTTCCAACACCTTGTTGAAAGTCTGCCACGAAGAATTAAGACAGGTCTGAAGGCAAAAGGGGGTCCAGCCTTTTACTAGCACCTAATAAAGTGGCCGGCGAGTGTATATGTTTATTAATATTCTATAAATGTTGTACCGTACAGTACCTGTAGGCCCAGAAAAGGACATCATGGCACACGATGATGTAACTGATCACGATAAATACCGTCTAATCGCCCAGCCCTGGTCAAAATGTGGGTTAACGCTGTTGTTTATACAGCGTAGATCACATTACACGCTACGTGTTCCAGAAATGTGGAAAGCTGGCGCTATTATGGGGGTCAGAAAGTGGTCATATGTGTTTGTCGGGTGCCCGGCTTTCGTCCTGGAGCACAGAGAAGCTGTGGGGGGTCAGCTAGCTGAGTAAATAGGTGCTGGGTGACGAACAAGTCGACCTACTTTTACGGACGACGCTGGCTGGGTAGCCGGCTGGCAGCGAGAGGGCGAATGGAGTCAGAAACGAGCCATAACGCGGTCTTTCTACAGACCTGGCTGTCAGTGGGTCACCCGTACATCAATTCCCCCCTTCTGGGGTTTCTATCGCTTTATATAGCAGCGCAAAGCGTCTGAGGAGCTCGGATGACTTGGCTAGCTTAGCTTAGCGAGCTAAGGCTAAAAACATTAGCCTGCTCGACGAGCCGCCGGGCCTCCGCGGCCTTTGTTAGCGGGCTTTGGGTGAACTAAACCCGGGGAGGCTTCAGACCTCGCTCTCGCAGCAAAGGTGAGGCGTGTTGGCGGCAGCGTGACCTTACCTATCCAGCCAAAAGGTCCATGGAGAGTGGAGGGGCAGCGAGGTGCCGTCCTCGACGTGGTTCGTGATGTTTTCCAGCTCTTTCTCGTCGATGTGGATGTTGTTCTCGGAGGAGTTGACCGGGCTGCCGCTTTGTCTCCCCGCGTTCAGCTGCAGGTTCGGGGCTGCAGGGGCCGCCATGGTTTCGCACTGAAGATAGCTAGAACTTATCCCGGGTTAAATCGCTTTTAATGACCACATCCGAAGCGAGCGACCTCTACAGTGGCGCTGACTCGGGCCGGCCAGTCCGCCGCGTCACCCGCACAACAACAACAACAGCAGCAGCAGCAGCAACAAAGGCGCGCTGGAGCGAACGACTCCCAAACGAATCGTTCAGTTGATCCGACTCTTTTTCCATAAATCGGTCAAACCGATTCAGCCCGAATGAATTCAACTTGTTTGTGGAGCCAGCGGTGTTTACTGACCTACATATGGGCCAAACGACTCTAGTAGCTACGCGTCGGATAATATCTACATGTACTAGACGTCAGCTTCTTAATTTGTGCAGGGGGTGCATTCATAGACAGAGTGCTGCACATGCTGCTCTTTCTGCGTACCTTATTGCGCATCTTGCGCAGCTGGACACTGTATTTGGTACCAAAATCTGCACATATTTATTCATTCAGTGGTCATTATGTGCGTCTGATCCTGGCTGCTAAACATCCTCCGGGATCAATAAAGTATATATCTATCTATATCTATCTATCTTTCTATCTATCTATCTATTCTGGCGCCTAAGGATTTAACTGCTGCAAAATTTAAGGTGGAACGGGGAAATTCGAAGAGTAAGCCCACACAGGCTTCAGGAGTAGCCATATAAGTTAGATTAGCTGTAAATGGTCGTTGAATCGGACGCTCGATTCGCTTAAGCGAAAGAATCGGTTCTATAAACTGAATCGAACTTCCCAACGGTGATAGGACTGAAGTGGGCAGCTGCAAGAATGGGGGGTGTTTTCAAGGTCAGGCGATTTCAAAATACTAGCACGGTGAAACAAATGTTGTTTTTACGTTTGTAGTCGAGTTAAACCGCAAAATAGAACTTTCTAGTTATTTTAAAATAATTCATCATTTACATTTGTATTGATTAATTAAGCACCCTGAGTGTGCTGAGAAGGGTTCTACTATACCAGGTCCTACAGGGCCAGTGTCCAGCAGAGTTTGGCGATTTACCTACTAAGACACACCTGACTGCATTTACCTGGTAACTAGAGGTCAGTGATCCAGCCCTGTGACCAGAAGGTCGCCGGTTCGATCCCCAGAGCCGACAGCACGTGACTAAGGTGCCGGATTGGGCTGCCCACCGCTCCGGGCAAGTGTGCTCACTGCCCCCTAGTGTGTGTGTGTGTGTGTACTACACTGCACGGATGGGTTGAATGCGGAAGCCTTAATTCCTCTGTGTGCAAAACACATTTGGCTGATGGTTCGGAATTCAATTCAGTGGGTGTGTTTAAACACGGAAAGCTCCAAACTGGGCTGGACCCTACAGGACCGAAGTTGTGTAGCCCCGTATACACACCGCCCCAGGACAGTATCTTCTCTTTCAGATCTAGGCACAAGCATTGGGCTGCGATGTGGCAGCTCACAGGTTTGAATATCCCTTCCATTCGGAAGAAATCTCTTGGTGATGGCGATGTGAGATTCCTTCAGGGTCAACAGCAGCAGCCACGTCAGGATACTGGCTTTCAGAGTGACCCGAACGTCACGTGACAACAGGTAGAGAGTCTGGAAGATGTCGGATCAAACAAATGTAGTAACTTTATTTGAAATGAAGACTAGGCTACAAGCAGAATTCATCAGTACAGACGTGAAGTCTGAGGAAATGACCAAGCAGCATTGAGAGAAATAGTGCATGTGATAAGCTATTATGTTTTAACACACAATTATTGATATATGCCAGGTACCAGAAAGGAACTGTGTAAAATACAATACACCACAAAATAACAAAGGGATAATCCATATTAAGACAAGTATTCATTATATGTAACCATCTTTACATAGTAAATTAAGGTTACCTATCGTACACAAGAACAGAATTGCTTGCACAAAATAAATACACTAATAAAACATTTCATCTAAAAAGATCACATCAATAGATTCGTGATGCTTTGAGGCGATGAAGAAGTGGACGAAGGTCTGACTGCTGCTTACTAATAAAAGTCGAGCGTGACCAAGTGTCACGTAAAAAGCTCTGTGACAGCCAATCAATTAGCAATGGCATTCGCGAGGATGCTTCCCGATACACAGACGGAGTTTTGATTAGTGATTCATTTACAGAAAACGCTTTGAAAATTACTGAGGTGTCTTCTTACAACCCATTTTCAAAAAAGTTGGGACGCTGTGCAAAATGTAAATGAGAACAAAATGCAACGATGCGCTGATCATTTGAACCATATTTTAAAGGAAAATTCTACAAAGAGAACAAATCAAATGTTGAAACTGAGAAATTTTATTGTTTTTTGAAAAATATTTGCCCATTTTGATTTTCATTCCAACAACATGCTTCAAAAAAGTTGGGACGGGGGAACAAAAGGCTGGGAAAGGTGTGTAATGCTTAAAAAAAAAAAAAAAAAAAAAACCACCTGGTGGTTGATTGACAGCAGGTCAGTAACATGACTGGGTATAAAGAGCAGCTCAGAGAGGCGGAGTCTTTCAGAAGTAAAGAGGAGGAGGGGTCACCACTCTGTGAAAGACTGGACCATCAAATAGAGCAACAACTCAAGAAGAACGTTCCTCAACATAAAACAGCGAAGAGCTTCAGCTTTTCATCGTCTACGGTGCAGAATATCATTAAAGACTCAGAGAATCTGGAGAAATCTCTGTCTGTGAGGGACGAGGCTGAACACCAGTATCTGCTGGCCGTGATCTTTGGGCCCTCAGGCAGCACTGCATTAAAAACAGACATGGTTCTGTAGTGGAAATCACTGCATGGGCTCAGAAACACTTCTGAAAACCACTGTCTGTGAACACAGTTCATCACTGCATCCACAAACGCTGTTAAACTCTAAAACACAAAGAAGAACCCAAATATAAACAGGATCCAGAAACGCTGCCACCTTCTCTGGGCCTGAGCTCATTTAAAATGGACTGAGGGGAAGTGGAAAAGTGTCCGGCGGTCCGACGAATCAACATTTAAAATTCTTTTAGGAAATCATGGACACTGTGTCCTCCGGGCTGAAGACCACTCAGCTTGTTATCAGTGCTCAGTTCTAAAGCCAGTATTCATGATGGTTTAGGGGGCATTAGTGCTCATGGCCTGGGTGACGTGCTCATCTGTGAAGGCTCCATTAAAGCTGAATGATATAAACATGTTTTATCAACATCTGCTGCCGTCCAGACGACGTCTTTTTCAGGGAAGGCCTTGATTATTTCAGCAGGACGATGTCAAACCACATTCTGCATGTATTACAGCAGCACTGCTCCGTATTAAAAGAGTCCAGGTGCTAAACTGACCTGCCTGCAGTCCAGACCGGTCACCACTGAGAACATTTGGCACATTATGAAATGAAAAACATGAAAAATGAGCCCCTGAAACTGATGATCAGCTGAAATCCTGAATCAGACAAGAACAGAAAACATTTCACTTTCAGAGCTGCAGCAGCGTCTCCTCAGTTCCCAAACACTGACAGAGCTGTTAAAGAAGAGGAGATGAAACTCAGCGGTAAACAGACCCCGTCCCGACTTTTTTGGAACAAATTGTTGGCATCAAACTAAAAATGGGCACATATTTTTCAAAAAACAAAATTTCTCAGTTGCTACATTAGATATGTTGTCTTTGTAGTATTTTCCTTTAAAAATATGATTTACATGATTTGCACATCTTTGCATCTTATTTTTATTTACATTCTGCCCAGCGTCCCAACTTTTTTCGAAATGGGGTTGTATTTAGAAAATGCTGTTAAATGTTGGCGTCACTGATTCAAATTTATATGTAAACATTTTCCAGGTGAAAATGTCCCCAAAATGTTTGCAATTGACCCATCTAGTTGGGACTTCTCATGTATGTTACTATTACTACCATGTGATGTATAATTTGTCCTTATTACGGCAGGCTATGTTTACAGGGATTACTAAGAGGAATAAAGAGCAAACGCCTGCCTCTCGCTGCTACAGTATGGTGCTCTCACAACTGTGAAGCCGTCTAACCAACATATACATCAAATATCGTTTGAACGAGTGTTGGAGAATCATCTAAGCCATACGGGGCGACTTTTCCAGTTGAGAAAAAAAAGCAAATATGCAAAACCAGAGATCTAAGGCTCAACATATACAGTGGGGTTCAACTTCTTCCACTCAATAACGCTGACTCCACGACATGAATCTACAGTTCTCTCAGGGAAATGTTTGTCAAACCACAGAGCAGCTTGTGGCAGAATATCAAGATGGAAACGGTCTCCATGCATGACAATGATCCTTCATCCTTTTATGGTGAGTAATAAGTTATATGTGTGCATCGTAAAGGTGAGAGCGAGGGTTCTGGACCTCCACCCTGTCACAGGACTTCATTGTGTCCGGAGGAGAGGTCTCGGCGTGGCGTGGAGGCGCGGGAGGAGCCCTTATCCGTGCTCTCGGAGCTGGAGCTCAGATGCTGCTGTTCGGAGCCAGCGCTGGAGGTCACAGTGCAGGAGGAGGTGGAGGAGGAACGAGTCTTCTCCTTAAAGTCTGTGATGATGACAGTCACATTGCCCACGGTTATGGCTAACTGCTGAGCCGAGCTCCGGTCTATATTCTTCAGCTTAGGCCTGGAAGGCAAGAGGGGAGAGCAGAGGCGGCAAGATTACACACCTGAAACTGCATTACACCTTTAAGCATTACAACAACCCTTACTAAGTGTCCGAGGCTCTCAAACAACACAGACGGACTTCTAACCACTAAAACATGCATTCACCATCCGCTTGGAAACACCCACTTCAACTCTCTGGCCACTGTATGAGCTACACCTACCTTCTAGCTCGACTATGAAGGTGTACAATTAGAGTGTAGAGCAGCTGTTGTCATGGACAAACTGCCAGTCACCGTCTACTTTACTCATCACTGGTCAGTCTCTGACCACAGGACTGCTGCTGACCAGATGTTATTTGGGTGATGGATCATTCCAAACCCAACATGACACAGCGGCGGTACGGAACGAGCGTATGGCAGCCTGGTGGTGTTTTTTTACACACATCCGTGTCACTGTTAGATTAAAAGAGGTCCGCAAAAACATAATGCATCCAACCTAAAGTTGCTCTGTGGTAGAGGTCCGCATTACCACCTGGGACCCGCGATATCTTTCGGGGCGGGGGGGGCATCATTTTCAGCGTCAGGAATGGGAGCAGGTGGGAGCAAGACAACACAAGCATGTAGCGAAGTCCTGCAGCAAGAT
Organism: Pygocentrus nattereri; assembly: GCF_015220715.1. Classification (NCBI taxonomy): domain Eukaryota; kingdom Metazoa; phylum Chordata; class Actinopteri; order Characiformes; family Serrasalmidae; genus Pygocentrus; species Pygocentrus nattereri. Next base: position 44,767,020 of record NC_051219.1, read on the forward strand.
CCCGAAAAATGAAAGCATTTTTCTGGAGATGACGGAGCTTCAGAGAGTCAGACGGCCACAGCTGTGAGAAGCGCTCCTCAGGAAGGCGAACACAATACAGGGTTTACTGCAAACACAACTAAGCTGACTAAAGGCAAGTCTGACATGCGGCAGTCGTTTTCAGTCATGACTAACGCAGACTAATCAGCCAGCTACAGGAAAAGCAGGCAAGAGCGGGAAGAAATGTTTAGGCTGTGGGCAGGAGCCGGACAAACGGTGCAAATTTTCCATGGGAAATCTTGCGGGAGCAGGTGAGAGCAGTCCCATGCAGACCTCTACTCTGTGGTCAGAAAATGACTAGTGATGAAAGACTAGAGGATGGCAAGAAACTGAGTGGCAACAGATGGGCTGCGTTCACATTCCCAGGCCGAAGTGGCACAAATCCGATTTCCTGCCCTGATGTGACTCAGATCTGGTGTTTTCAGGGCAAATCTGATCTTCTCAAATCAGACCTGAGCCACTTTTATATGTGGTCCTAGATCGGATACGTATCCGATTTGTGGCCATGAGACCTTAACGTGACCCTCAGATCGGGATTCGTGTGCTTTTTCTCCATCATTTGGCGTTACCATGGTAACAGCACCGAACAGACGTTAAAGCCTGTAAACGGTGGAAAAGCAGCTCATCTCACCTTTTTCTCCTCCGTCTGGCTCTAATAATGAAGCTGAGAGCTGATCAGAGTTAATGATCATGAGGGTCATTTCAGACCAGTTCATCACATTAATGACAGATTTGAGTCACTGACCTAAACGAGTCAGAGAGACTCGATGGTTCACCTAGAACACAGGATTAACTACTCGACTTTTAATTGAGCACTAAAACATGATGAAACGTGCTACTAATATTTCTGATGATGGGAGAATTGCTAATAAACGCAGACTGACATGCACTTAAATGAGCGCATCTCTCATGTAGTTAAAATTCACGCACAAATATAGGACATTATTTAAAAGCACCGTATCTCTGCTGTCCGAAAAAATCTCCCTTCTCAATTATGTAGTTTTTCACTTTGACATAATTTGAAAATGCCTGTTAACATTTACATTGTGTGTAAATCTCATGATGAATGGACCAAAAGAAACGACCCAAAATGACTCGGAGAGACGTCTGGTTCCATTGACTTCCATTAAAAGTAAAGCAGGTTTTTCCTTTCTCCTGTAAAGCGACCATTTTGGAGATACGAGGTTTTCTTCTGACAGCAGCGATATTTTAATTTACAACATTAAGTAAAGTAGAGAAGACCACCCGGCTAGAGGCTCCCAGATATTTTGAGTTTGAGACCCTCAGGCTACAGTTTCACACTGTATACCAGCAAGCTTTGTTAGCCCCCATTTATCCTGTTCTTCAGTGGTCAGGACCCCCATGGTCCCTCACAGAGCAGGTACTGTTTGGGTGGTGGGTCATTCTCAGCACTGCAGTAACACTGACATGGTGGTGGTGGTGTGTTAGTGTGTGTTGCGCTGGTACGAGTGGATCAGACACAGCAATGCTGCTTCAAACACCTCTGTCACTGCTGGACTGAGAATAGCCCACCAACCAAAAATATCCAGCCAGCAGCGTCCTGTGGGCAGCGTCCTGTAGGCAGCGTCCTGTGGGCAGCGTCCTGTAGGCAGCGTCCTGTGGGCAGCGTCCTGTGGGCAGCGTCCTGTGGGCAGCGTCCTGTGACCACTGATGAAGGACTAGAGGGTGACCAACACAAACCGTGCAGCAGCAGATGAGCTGTCGTCTCTGACTTTACATCTACAAGGTGGACCGACAAGGTAGGAGTGTCTAATGGAGTGGACAGTGAGTGGACACAGTGTTTAAAAACTCCAGCAGCACTGCTGTGTCTGATCCACTCGTACCAGCACAACACACACAAACACACCACCATGTCAGTGCTACCGCAGTGCTGAGACTGAACCACCACCCACCCAGTACCTGCTCTGTGAGGGTCCATGGGGGTCCTGACCACTGAAGAACAGGGTAACAGAGTATCAGAGAAACAGATGATCTACAGTCTGTAACTGTGGAACAGTGGAGATGGACTTACCTTGAAATGAGGGATCTGTTGCTCTTAGTGACCGACTTGCCAGACTTTGTGCTGTTTCTTTCACTCGGAGGACCTTTATGAGTGAGCTTGGGTCTGCGAATATTGAGAAAAACTGAATTACTCCAAATATCACTGCATCTGCAAACACCACAGGCCCCAAAGATACCATATCAGGTCAATGATGCACAACTGAAGGTCATCTTTGCGCGCAGTTCTGCTGCTGCGCAACAACACTTACTTCATCTTCTTAGCTGTCGGCTTCTTGTTTGGCGCGAGACCTTTTTCCTTCTCTTTCTGTTTGTCCGCCATCGTCCTCTCCAGTTTGCCCTTCTTCAGTCCCTCTTTCTCGGCCCTCATCCTGTCGGCCGGCTGTATCCCGGCCCCCGCCGTTTGAGGAAGATCCTTATCTATTTGCTGCCTTTGCGGCTGAAGCTTGTCCATCAGTTCTCTGTGTGGGTTCTCCCTCTGCGCTGCTTCGTGCTGCAGCAGCTCCTGGGTTAGGCCTGCTCTCTCAGGCCTCCTGTCCACATGGAGCTGCTGATGCTTATCCAGTCCAACACGCTCCTGTCTCCTGTCTTTGTGCACGTGTCCCCTGTCTGACTGGCTGCTCTCCAGGCCCAGTCTGTCCGGCTGGTCCGAGTCAGGGTGGACGCTGCTCAGCCTGTCCGAGTCGGAGTTGTCCATATCGTAGTGATCGTCGTCAGGCAGGTCTCGGTCAGATCTGTCCCTCCTCTCTTTCTTGGCTGGGGGAAGAGTGGCGTACTGTTGAGCTACCTGCTGGGCCACAAGCTGAGAGTTTATCCGAGGTTTCCTGAAGAAGGAATAAAACACGTGTTCAAGTAGGATTGGTTTAGCGGTAATTTAACTGGGGTGTACATCTCTCGGCGCACAAACAGGGCTGGGCGATTGATCAAAACCGACAATCATGCCCATGTCATTGTAATTCTGTCAATCCTTTCCCCAAGCTGTGCGTTCACGTACTGTCCCCTCAAAAACTAGGCCACGTTCACACAGCAGGTAAAAGTGACCCAGATCTGATTTTCTCACCAAGTCTGATTTTTTTTGGTTTGACTGTTCACATCGTCTTTTAAATGTGGTCTGTATGCGACAGTCTGAACAGATCAGCTCTTAAACTGCCCGTCTTTCTCTCGGCCTTCTTTAATGAGGACATGTGAAGGACGTTTTCCTGAGTCTGACGTCATTTTAAAGCAATTAAAAGCACAAGTAAGTAAAACTTTTCCAGAGTGACTCAAAGTGCTTTACAAAATACTTACAAATAAAATACAAGGCAATTAAGATCTTTATAATCACGTACTCAAACAATACACACATAAATACTAATGCAAACCGACCTATAAAGCACATTGATCAAAAGCAAGAGAATAAAAAGAAGTCTTTAAACGTTTTTTAAAAACCTGGATTGAATCAGAGAGTCTGACATGAGTAGGGAGATTATTCCAATATTTTGGGGCATAAATGGGAAAAGCCCGGTCCCCCTTTAATTCAAGTTGGGACATGGAACAGTTAATAATTCCTGACTTGAAGACCTTAAAGTTCTCGCACTATGAAGAGGACGTAGGAGCTCAGTGATGTATGCTGAAGCCTCGTTATGAACAGCCTGATAAGTAAGCATAAAAATTTTAAAATCTATTCTGTAGCTTACAGGCAACCAGGTGTAGAGAAGCCAGTACTGGTGTGATAAGTTCCCTGCGCTTTGTCCTAGTGAGAAGACGAGCAGCTGCATTTTGAACAAGCTGTAGACGAGCCACCTCTCTGACTCAGACAAGTAAATAAGGCATTGCAGTGGTCCAAACGGGTGGAGACAAAAGCAGGCATAATTTTTTTTCAATGTCAGAAAAGGGCCGGAAACTTCTAACTTTACTTAATATTTCTAAGTTGAAAAAAGCAGGATTGAAGAAGCTTCTTGATGTGGAAGGAGAAACTGAGGTGGGAGTCAAAAGTCACACCGGACATTTCCTCAGAGCCCACAATTAAAACCTCTGTCTTTCCGTCCTTTAGTTTAAGAAAATTGAGACATCCAGGTTTTAATGGCTGTCAGACAGTTGGTAAGATTGGCTAATCTACCCGTGTCATTTCGTTTGACAGATAGTTATATCTGTGCATCATCAGCATAAAAATGAAAAGAAACATTAAATCTTTCAATAAGATCACCTAAAGGGAGCATATATAGAGAAAATAAAAGTGGACCCAAGATAGACCCTTGAGGCACCCCACTGCTGAGAAACGCAGAGGCAGACATCCCGTCACCCACAGACACCAAAAATGACCTGTTTGATAAATAAGAATAACAAGCACTGCTCACTGCTGCTCATCTCACTCTGACTGGACTCCCATGATGCTGGTTGTGATGGTAACGTCCACACTAAGCGGTTCTCTGCACATTCGTGTCATTTTGGATTTGATTACTTGTAGTGAGCATGTAAACAAAGACTTATCCGATTGTTGAGTAAAGTTAGTGTGACCAGAGGAGGATGGGTCCCCCCTGGTGAGCCTGGTTCCTCCCAAGGCTTCTTCCTCGGTTCTGAGGGAGTTTTTCCTTGCCACTGTTGCCCCTGGCTTGCCCGCCGGGGGGGTAGGGGGGGTTACATTTTTTACACGCTTGTTAAAACTCTTGTCTTTTCTGTCTTAAATCTGTAACTGGAATGTGTTCAATCAGATTGGAAAAAAATCTCTGCATGTAAGCACAACCACTGCCACAGTATATAAATAAAATAATAAAACGCAACAAACACCCAAATAGATTTTAATTTTAGTATTTGAATACTGACACCTCGAAAGGTTGACTGAGTACTCAAGTACCTGAGCACACGTACAATACAGACGGTTGCTGTGTTCCTAAGCCTAGGCTGCATTTCTCGGCCGCTACGCCAAAGCAGGCTGCTCCAAAGTGAATGATCCTTCATATACAGCCTAGAAATGCAGCCAACATTCGGAATGGTTTCAAGGACGGATGTTTCCTTCCCGGTCTTCAGTCACCCACAGTTCTCTGTGCACGAATGACACCAAGGGGGGAAAAAAAACAAACAACCAGTACCATGAAAATGACGGAAAACAAAGCCTTTGACGCAGAGCGGGTTTTAAAACGCACGTTTTCATTTCATTTCAATTCATCTTTGTTACCTTATAAGTATAAAACGACTGATTAATTAAAGCATTCGTCCATATTTTATTCAGATTACCGTGATGAGATGAAAAAGCAATAAACAACGCAGCAGCTCCATTTTCTCTCACCGGTTCCCTCGTGACTTTGGCGCCGCTCTGGCAGCCTCGTTAGTGCAGCTTCATTAGTGTGACCGATCGGCTACCGAGGAGAAGTCTTCGTAGGACAGTCCTACCGAAGACCCGGCTGTAGCCGAGGCTCTGGAACATGGCTAAAAACAGCAATGCCCCAACTTTTCAAACACATTGGTTTTTCTTGAAAAGTGAAAGTTTTTCAACCTCCCATAAACGAGCACATACTTTGTTGAGTATTATCATTCCAAGCAGCCAAAGCAGTTCTCCCTGAAATGCCTCACTTTCTGCTAAGTGCTTATGCTTTGTGAGCCAGCCTGCCCCCCTGAGTTCATACTGGCATCTGCCTCCCGCGCCACAAAGAGTCAGAAGTATTTTTGGTATTCAGACTTCATTTATATGGATGCTGTCAGACTCTGCTTCTTTGTGTAGAGTGCTGTGACTACTTTCAGTCCAGGATTAGGATTAGGAACGGCACATGGAACAGAAATGACAGCCAAAAAAAAGAATAACAGATTTGACAAAAAAAAAAAAAAAAGATTTTCATGTCTCCCAGAGTGGAAACATTCGTCAGCCAACTCTCATCTGAATTTCAGGAGGAAATTAACCAACACTTCTTACTATAATCTGACTCATCTACCCATAGTGGTACAAGCTTGAATAGTTTTATCATAATTGATACACCATATCACCAAAAGTTTTCACTCACCCATCCAAATCACTGAATTCAGGTGTTCCAGTCACTTCCGTGGCCACAGGTGTATAAAGCCGAGCCCCTCGGCCTGCAGACTGCTTCTACAGACATTAGTGAAAGAATGGGTCGCTCTCAGGAGCTCAGTGAATTCCAGCGTGGTACCGTGATCGGACGCCACCTGTGCAGCAAGTCCAGTCGTGAAATTTCCTCACGACTAAATATTCCACAGTCCACTGTCAGTGGGATTATAACAAAGTGGAAGCGATTGGGAACGACAGCAGCTCAGCCACGAAGTGGTCGGCCACGTAAAATGACAGAGCGGTCAGCGGATGCTGAGGGGCATAGTGCGCAGAGGTCACCGACTTTCTGCAGAGTCAATCACTACAGACCTCCAAACTTCATGTGGCCTTCAGATCTGCTCAAGAACAGCGTAGAGAGCTTCATGGAATGGGTTTCCATGGCCAAGCAGCTGCATCCAAGCCTTACATCACCAAGCGCAATGCAAAGCGTGGAATGCAGTGGAGTAAAGCGCCGCCACTGGACTCTAGAGCAGTGGGGACGTGTTCTCTGGAGTGACCAATCACGCTTCTCCGTCTGGAAATCCGATGGATGAGTCTGGGTTTGGCGGTTGCCAGGAGACGGTACCTGTCTGACTGCATTGTGCCAAGTGTAAAGTTTGGTGGAGGGGGGATCATGGTGTGGGGTTGTTTTTCAGGAGTTGGGCTCGGCCCCTTAGTTCCAGTGAAAGGAGCTCTTAAAGCTTCAGCACCAAGAGATTTTGGACAATTTCACGCTCCCAACTTTGTGGGAACAGTCTGGGGACGGCCCCTTCCTGTTCCAACGTGAATGCACACCAGTGCACAATACGAATGCGAATACTTCTGGCAATATAGTGTAAGAAAGTAGATCAGATCGGATTTGAAAAGACCAGATTTGTGCCACTTCAACCTGTCAATGTGAACGCAGCCCATGTTGTACAACATCATCATCTTTAATTTGGACACAAAACTTTAATTAATCTAGTAAGAAAAATCAATTATGAATGACACAAACTTTACTATCTGAGATTTTGTGGCTGCTTAGCTCAGTCCTTTGCTTTCTTCTCTGAAGGCAAGGCCTTCTCGCCTGCTAAACAAGAGCCGAGACCTGTTTTTACTCGTGTGCTTTACCCAAGGCTGAAGCCGTTATTCAGTCTGACACGCCGATCTATAAATCTGATCACGACATCCGATAAAGAGGCTCAGTGATCAGATTTCTCAGTGCATGTGAACTCTTACTCTGATTTCTATCGGATTTCTCAGTACATTTACATTTACGGCATTTGGCTGACGCTCTGATCCAGAGGACTTACAGTTTGATCATTTTACACAGGGAGGCCAAGGCGGTGTTAGGAGTCTTGCCCAAGGACCCTTATTGGTGTAGTGTAGGATGTTTGCCCAGGTTGGGGTTTGAACCCCAGTCTACAGTGTAGAAGGCAGAGGTGTTACCCACTACACTAACCAACCACCTCAGTATGCGCAAGATCAGACAGTGGATGTCACGAGACGCAGCAAAACACGAAATAAGGGACTGGAATATTCCTCACCTTCTAGATGACACGTTCATATTTTCAGGGCAAAACAATGTTAGAGAAAAAAAAAAAAGGCCATGGCATGAAGTTTTACGTCACGTCTTCTTCACTGAGTTTACTGGTTATAAAGCCGAAATCTGATGACTGTCTGACTCGTGTTGACCCAGTTTCCCCAGTATCTGATTACTCAAGTGCATGTAAACGTGTAGATCGGACTACTGAACAAAATCTGATTTTCGGCAGTTATCGGGTTATTAAGTGCATGCGGTGAGTGGATGACCCAAACCTGTACCATAGAGGCAGCTCAGACCACATTTAACCAGCACAGCTGCTTTTCTAGAACAATCTTATCTGTTAGGTACGATAAAGGTGGTGTTAATGTACAATATCACATCTAACAATTAAAATTTCAGTTACGTTCATGCACGAGGACGCGACTGTCTCGCTATGGTTTGCATGAAACAAATCAATAAATGAGTTTTTATAGCCACTGGGGGCCGTTACCTCAGAAACTCAATTACCTGTCACCAGGTACAGGCCTAACAATACCTAATCATTTATGAAACGTAGAATATGGGCCCAGATCCACCTGGATTACCATCACAGAGAACAAGAACTTTTGCAGAGGGTTACAAATGAAATAAAATGCACCGAATATTCGGTAACCGAAATTATTCAGCCAAACGTTATTAATTAATTAAATGACGTTATTAATGATACTATTATTCCAGTTCACGGCCGTCGACGGGACCCAGAGTGGAACTTTTTACTCCTTCGCTCCAGGGCTAGAGCCAACTGCTCTAGGCTAATACCCACAGCAGCACTGCTGTGTCTGATCCACTCAGACCAGCGCAACACACACTAACACACCACCACCATGTCAGTGTTACTGCAGTGCTGAGAATGACCCACCACCCAAACAGTACCTGCTCTGTGAGGGTCCATGGGGGTCCTGACCACTAAAGAACAGGGTAACAGAGTATCAGAGAAACAGATGGACTACAGTCTGTAACTGTAGAACTACAGAGTGCAGCTATACAGTAAGTGGAGCTGATGAAGTGGACAGTGAGCGTAGAAATGAGGATAACGTTATGTCTGATGGGTGTATTGGTGCTTTTTCAGCACGATTTTCCTACAGATAAACTGCAGGATCTCAATATCAGCCAATGTTATCAGCCAAACAATCAGCTGGACCCTAATTATGACTTTCATAAAAGACCTAGCTTCAGGGATTTGGAGAGAGAGAGCACCATATGCAAGACCTGCTCTGCAAATAGGGCCACAGATGAATCGGTGAGATACCCGAGCGCAATATGGTGAGCGGTGCACTGTAAACACAGAAGGCCGTGAGCCAATCGCGGGACAGGTGATCCCTCTAGTCTGTAACGTTGGTCATGACATGTTCATCTCATAAGCACAGCCTCATCCAACAACTAGTCCTGCAGACAGCAGCCTGACAGCCTCACTCCATCTCTACCCCACTTCCTTCAGCCCAAGCGCTACACCAAGACATGGCTGAAGATTGAGAGGGTGACCCATAATTCATGCTGGACAGGCAATGAGATTCTCTTACTGCATTAACTCCGGCTGGATGAAATTCAATATGATATGTTCAAAATATCACGGCATCAAGGAAACATAACCGGTTGGTGCTATGAAAGTTAACACTAACCTACTGTTTATTTCACGTGTGTGGAGTTTAACCTGTTCTTCTGAAGCAATATGAAGCACTTGGCGAATGGTTGATGGAACATCAAGGTTGGCTGTCAAGTCCATGAAATAGAACGGCAACATCACAAATATATTAAAGCAATGAGCCACGAGAGGTCACTGCGGTTTTACCACGGGGAAGGGTGTTGTTAGGCACGACGCGAAGCGGAGTGAAACCCCCTTCCCCGTGATACAATCGCAGTATCGCACTGCCTCCAGTGGATTATTACTGTTATAAAACGGCGAGACACATAAAATACATTAAGATAAATAATTATCTAAAACATCGTGTAAGTCATTATTAATAATAAGCGACATAAACAAGTATTCCGCCAAGAAACGTAGTTCCTTTTTCCGTATAGCAGTGAACGTATGATAACAGCACTGTTTAACGCAACAACTTTCAGTTTCTAAGTAATTTTTGGTCAACAAATCAAGCAAGTCGTCTGCCAGTCTGACGACGCCACTTTTCTCTCGCTGGGGCCGAATCTCAAACGGCTCCCTGCTCCCTACATAGTGCACTACATAGGAATTTAAATACTGAGTCCTGCAGCCCAGCAGAGCAAAATATCGCTAGAGATGGTCATTTGGGATTCATACACATTCATACACACTATCTGACCGCAGAAGCAGTCGTGGGCTGGAGGTTCGGGAACCAGCCCTGTGACCGGAAGGTCGCCGGTTCGACCCCCTCGGCTGATAGTCCATGACTGAAGTGTCCTTGAGCAAGACACCTAACCCCCACAGCCGTGGATAGGGCTGCTCGCTGGTCCGGGTAAGTGTGCTCACTGCCCCCTAGTGTGTGTTCACTAGTGTGCATGTTGCACGGATGGGTTGAATTTGGAGGTCTAATTCCACAGTGTGCAAAAACACAGTTGGATGATGGTTCTAAAAGAACAGAAGCTAGAACTACTTAGGTTAGTGAGTACGGAGTCGTTTGGGACTCAGAGCCATGGTATACCATGGATCCGGCCAGGCGAGCCGATTGGCCGAGAGGCGTTCTAACCGCTGTTATTTCACCATAACATCACAAACACCATCACAACGCTGTTGCTAAGCAACGACTCTGACAGCTGTAGGAGACGCTCAGGCCATTTGAACGTTTTCACTTCTCACTTTGCCACAAACAGAAAACGGACGCTGTTAAGACCACATCTGACCGGCAGCCGATTTGGTCAGACACGGTGGAACCAGTGAAATAAGTCAGACTTTTTTTTTTTTAAATGTTAAACCACATTTAGATCAAATGTTTGATGCATTTTCTACTTCTATGTTTTTCTTTACTTTAGGAGTGCAAAGTTTTTCATCAGTACATTTTTTTAGAGCACAGTAAAAGGAACTAAAGCTGGTTTAATTTGACACAAAACCAAAGTAAGACAGGAATGATGTCATATAATGAACCAAGAAGTAAGACAGCTGCCCTGAGCGAGAGGAGAAACAGAAGCAAACAAGGAAAAAACAGTGTGAAACGAGCTTAATGTGTCGGTCTGTGTGGAGCTGGAGAACGAACTGCCAGCTGAGCGGCGAGTGGGCGGAGCTCGTTACTCTGACGTAGCAACGAGCTGCTCGTTAAGGAGCTATAATTAGGAGGAAGGAGGAAGGAGCTGAACATTAAAACATATTAAACGCCGCGTTCACGGCCAGTTTATTCATTTCTTACTGTATTTATTTAACTGCTGTATTAAAGCAGTAGAGCACTCGAGGAGGGAGTTATCACCAGTAACGTCACGGCTGTGATGATCTACGGACACCAGATCACAGGCGTGATGTTATCTGGTGATAACTCACTCCTCGAGTGCTCTACTGCTTAAGTATACAACAGAAATGCACGAGCATCATTCCGCTGCACGTTCGCCCTGGCTGTAGTTATGGAGTTAAACCAGTGTCACCAGAACCTGAACCTGAACTCCTGATACTTTTTTGGGTTGAGAAATTCAGGTCTTGAAATTAATGGAAAAACATCCAGGGTGTAATCGAATTCCCACCTAAACATCCCCGTCACGGAGTACTTGCCGATGAAGGACCACGTTAGAAGAGCAGGTCAGTGGAACGTTTCCAGTTCCAGTTCTCCCTTCTCCTTATATGAGCTGGTATTTACTGGTTTTTCGTACAGATGTAAGCTGATGCCTATATTTCTGATTTCTTATTAGGCCGAGGAACCAATCACACTCCAACTGTAAGAGGGGGTCATAGAGATTCTGACCGGCTCCTTCAGTCTGAGAGGAGCTGAGACCCCTGAGCAGAACGTTCTGCGTTCTCCACGTCAATCAGAGTGAATCCGTCAGAACTGAGCAGCGGGATTTTCATCAGCAGTGAAGCTCCAGCAGCTCAGAGCGTTCGGCGCTGGTCCCACAGCACTGGATGATCTCCGAAATCCCACTGAAAGAGCCGTGAGAGCAGCGACGCCCGACACGCTCAGTCCAGTCTGGGATGAGTTTGACTGTGGTGTTGATGTCGTCCGTCCAGCTGGAGGAGGTTCAGACTGAGACCTTGTAGAATCGCATAACACCCCGATTAATGATTTACACCTGAAATAAATCATTTTGAAACCGGATGAATCTTTTTCGAATGGCCCTGAATAACAAGTGACTCGACACCACAAATCCAGGTTCTGGTGACACTGATTTAAGTCCATATGTGGTCCTTTTGTTTTCCAGCCCATCTGTCTATCTGTCTGTCTGTCTGTCTGGCTGGACCTTTCTGACTTGTGCACAAGCACGTGACCCGAGGAGGCCACTGATCAGAAGGCAAGGGAGATAAATAAATCAACAAGTCAAATTCTGGGGCTCACTAACTCGAGGAAACTTTACCTGGTCGATGTGCCTTTGCGCACATCACATATGCTGCATTTGAAAGCCTCCGCGCTGTTTTTGAACGTGCAGACGCTACAGTCCCACAGTCCGTCGTCTGCAGAGGGCTTGCCTTGTCTTTTTGGCCTGTTGAGAGGATCACAAGAGAATTTCCATCATGAGCTGTGGCAAAAACACAGACCCCGCACCCGCACCCGCACCCACCTCCCCTCACCAGCGCAACAGACGGACCGGCTCGCCGCACAGAAAAGTACCGTAACCTTAGCGCCAATTAAAGCACAACTTACGACGCCGAAGGCGACGACTGGACCGACGCTAACCGCATCACAGTGTCTAGACAGCGCGAATATGAGCGCCGAATGCGCGCAAAGCACAAAGGAGAAGGAGAGGCGAGGCGTATCCTGAAATTCCTTTGTCTAAAAGTGGGCAGCTACTGGGAATAAGGCAAGGCTGTGGGTCCGCCATGGCTGCGCTTTTATTCCCCCCCCTATTTCCACAAGAACGGGAACAGCCGCGGAGCCTGCGAGCCGTCGACGAGGACCGCCGTCCCGCTACACGGGTTGGGAAAAAGCCGTTGGAGTGAAGTACCTGGATGGGCTTTTCTTGTCGCCCATGCTGGGAAGCGGCACGGAGCTGCAGAGCGGGTTCACACTGCGGGGTCCGTCCACACACACACACACACACTCATGCACACACATACATACACACACACACACACACTGCTGCAGAGCTGCTGCTGCTGTCGCCCACCCACGCAGCGACGGGTCACGTGAGCGACGCCGCAGCCAATCAGGGCCTGCCGCGCTGAGAAAAGAGCCAACGGTTTTCCAATCGGTGAGGCAGCGATGCAAAGTCCGCTGCCGTTCGCTGAGCCGACTCCTTTGAACTGAATCCGACTCGGCGAAAACGAAGGATTCAGCCGGACGTCCTGCTCATTACCCACGTTTCTAATTAAAGGGCCCGTTTCCTACGGAGGCCCGCTGGTGACATCCTGTGTAAATAAAAACAATGCGTGGCACCGCCTTATTAACGCGTGGGAACGAGATCCTAGTGCGTGTAGTAAGCCGCGATCTCGCTCCCACGCCTTACTAAGTCGTGGCCACGACTTAATCATCTCATTCCCACGCTTTGCTAAGTCGTGGCCACGGATTAGGATCTCGTTCCCACGTGTTAATAAGACGTGGCCACGCATTATTTTTATTCATACAGGATGTCACCAGCAGGGGTCGGTAGAAACAGTATAAAGTGACAGTATAATAACAGATAGGCAGACAGAGAAGACAGACAGTTAGATAGACAGACAGACAAGCAGACAGATAGAAAGGCAGACAGATAGACAGGCAGACACACAGATAGACAGACTGGCAGGCAGACAGACTGGCAGACAGATAGCTAGATAGACAGGCAGACAGACAGATAGATAGACAAGCAGACAGATAGTCAGACAGTCAAATACATAGACAGACAGACAGCTAGATAGACAGACAGGCAGGCAGACAGATAGCTACATAGACAGGGAGGCAGACAGACAGATAGATAGACAGACAGACAGACAGACAGAACTTCATTGATCCCGAAGGGAAACTGCAGTGTTCCAGTAGCGACACGTATAATAGCACATAATCGTATATAAACTAAAAATAAAGAACAGAAATACAAAGTAGACATACATTAGGCAGTAATAAAACAATAGACAAATACTTAAAGTATAAGAGAGTAGAAATAAAAGTATATCGATTTGCATATTTACGTGGCGTATGAGGCAGACGTGTTGTATTTACAGACAGCAGGTACTGAGTGGTGTGAGGTCTAACAGCAGGGAGTACAGGCGTAACTAGGAGTAGCCGCGATATGGCAGTGTAAAGTGTGCAGTGAGAGTCATTACAGTAGCCGTTATGATATACTGCACAGTGTGTGTGTGTGTGTGATACAGTAATGTGGTTCAGCTCAGATGATTCAATAATGAGAAATTATACTGTAATTGCATAAACTCGAGCTAGATAACATAAAGCACCCTGCCACTCATTTGAAACGGCCAACGGCTGCATCTCGGCTTTGTGCAACAAGTTTAATGAAACAGCCAATCAAAATGCGGATAACACGTCACGTGACCACATCCACACTTGATTTCTCCAGATCAAAAGACAAGAATATTAAAAATTTTGATGGTTTATTTTGAAAAGCAGAATGTTAATCAATTGTGTTGCATGCAACTTTGTTTTCACATTACATTTGTCACTATCAAGTTGCATGCAACCTCTGGGATAGGCTCCAGCACCACCCCCAACCCTGAGGGAGAAGCGGCTTAGAAAATGGATGGGTGGAAGTTGCATGCAACTTTGTTGTCACGTTACGTCTGTGTCACTATCAAGTTGCATGCAACTAGTTGCATGAGAGTTTCACAGTGCAAAGCCAGCCTAAGGTCCCATTTTGACATAATTTTGTGCATTAATAAACTGACCAATTCATCATTTTTAAGACAGCTATTTAATCACGACCATCATTTTGTCTAGTGCATTATTTAGTTGTTTGATTTTTTATGTAGTCTGACTTCAGACGTTCACACCTGAGGGTGACTTGTGAATACGGCTCTATTTCTTAACGAAAGAATTTACTGAACGCAGATCTGGAAAAGGCTGCATATGAAAGCAGCTAACAAGTCGTGAACTGATAGCATGTCACGGTGATTTGTTCTCTCCTATGTAGGCCTAACAGGAAAATCCCCAGGCTCAGTCTCAGCACAGGGAGAAGCACTTATCAAAGACACAATTCTCTCCAAGCGGACAAGGACAACCAGAGCTAATGTCTTATCTGGCGGCTCCCGGAGCCCATCGCTCGGGGCTTCTGTTAGGAGACTATCAGAGTCTAATGAACCAAGACAGCCCGTGGGATCAGCCTGAGAGATGTACTCACCCAGAAGAAAACGGCAGAGACACAGCGTGGGGAATATTACAGTGGAAGCATGAAGATAAGTAGGCCTGCATAGAGTCCTGTAATCCTCAGAGCCGCCGTGTAAATATTAAAGAAAACGTGAATCTGGAAATCACAAGGCATTTATCTACCATACTGTGACCTACACTGACCAGGCGTAACATCATGACCACCTCCCTGATTCTACGCTCACTCTCCAACTTATCACAACTTAGTAAGGCGTGGGAACGAGATGATTAAGTCGTGGCCACGACTTAGTAAAGCATGGGAACGGGATCCTAATGTGTGGCCACGACTTAGTAAGGCGTGGGAATGAGATCACGGCTTACTATGTCGTGGCCACGCATTAGGATCTCATTCCCACGCCTTACTAAGCCACGGCCATGCATTAGGATCTCGTTCCCACATGTTAATAAGGCGTGGCCACGCACTGTTTTTAGTTATACAGGATATCATGATCAGGGCTCTGTATGATCTCGTTCCCATGCTTTACTAAGCCGTGGCCACACATTAGGATCTTGTTCCCACACTTTACTATGTCGTGGCCATGCATTAGGATCTCGTTCCCACATGTTAATAAGGCGTGGCCACGCATTGTTTTTAGTTATACAGGACATCATCATCAGGGCTCTGTATGATCTCGTTCCCATGCTTTACTAAGCCGTGGCCACACATTAGGATCTCGTTCCCACACTTTACTATGCCCTGGCCATGCATTAGGCTCTCATTCCCATGCTTTACTAAGTCATGGCCACACATTATCTCGTTCCCGAACTTTACTAAGTCGTGGCCACACATTAGGCCCCTTATTCCCATGCTTTACTAAGTCGTGGCCACGCATTAGGATCTCGTTCCCACACGTTAATAAGGCATGGCCACGCATTAGGATCTCATTCCCACGCGCAGTAACGAGATGATTAAGTCGTGGGCACACATTAGGATCTCGTTCCCATGCTTTACTGAGTGGCGGGCACAAATTAGGAACTCATCCCCACGCGTTAATAAGACATGTCCAGACATTAAGATCTCGTTCCCACACATACATAAGGTGTGGCCACGTATTAGGATCTCGTTCCCACGCTTTACTAAGTTGTGGACACACATTAGGATCTCGTTCCCACGCATTACTAAGACGCAGGCACAAATTAGGATCTCGTCCCCACGCGTTAATAAGACACAGCCATGCATTAGGATCTTGTTCCCATGCTTTACTAAGTTGTGGCCACACGTTAGGATCTCGTTCCCACGCTTTACTAAGTTGTGGGCACACGTCAGGATCTCGTTCCCACGCCTAGTAAAGAGATGATTAAGCCGTGGGCACGCATTGGTATCTCGTTCCCACGCTTTACCAAGTCGCGGCCACGCGTTAGGATCTCGTTCCCACGCGTTATTTTTATGGATACAGAATGTCCCCAGTGGGGCTCCGTACCGCTGGGCCGGGCTAACCCGGTTCGGCGGGTCTGTAGCGGTGCGTTTTGCGCTCCTTTGTGCGCCGAGCGGAGCTTCAGCGGCAGGTAGTGACGCCACCGGCGCCATATTAGCCGCCGTCGCCGTCGTCGTGTTCGCAGCTGGACGGAGGAGCCGGTGAAGCAGGACCTCCACCATGGACGCGGACTCGCTGCTGGCCGCTTTCAGAGGTACGTCGGCCCTCGGTTCTCATTAGCGAGGCGGACAGTCTCCGCGGTGTGTCCGCCTGCTGTTTAACCCCCGCCGGCTGACTGGGCCGGACCGGTCCGCTAGCAGACTGTAGCTAACCAGCTACTGCTAACTAGCCTAGCTGGGGGAAGTTAGGCGAGATGTTTGACCCGCTGGGTGGTTCTGTGTGGCCGCCGGTCCGGTTCCGCCCCGTTATTGACGCTCAGTTAGTGGAAAAGGTCGTCCAAGCCCTGTAAACACGGTCCCGTGTGGTACCGGCTAACTTCGCTTATGCGACCGCTCGGATGTCTCGCCCCGGCTCGGTTCCCCTGAAAGTTAGCCGGGCTGGGTAAATGAACTTACTGGTCCTGAAGATCGATAAGCAGGTTAGAAGACGAGCAGCCCAGATATCTGCAGTGTCTACCCCCGCTTACAGAAGCTGGAGTTAAACATTAGCTCACGTGCTGCCGAGATGACCCGATTATGCTCCACATGCACCGATCAGGCACAACATCAACACCACCACCTCCTCCATCAGCTCCACTTACTGTATAGCTGCTCTCTGTAGTTCTACAGTTACAGACTGTAGTCCATCTGTTTCTCTGATACTCTGTTACCCTGTTCTTCAGTGGTCAGGACCCCCATGGACCCTCACAGAGCAGGTGCTATTTGGGTGATGGGTCATTCTCAGCACTGCAGTGACACTGACGTGGTGTGTTAGTGTGTGTTGTGCTGGTCTGAGCGGATCAGACACAGCAGTGCTGCTGGAGTTTTTAAACACCTCAGTGTCACTGCTGGACTGAGAATAGTCCACCAACCAAAAACATCCAGCCAACAGTGTCCTGTGGGCAGCGTCCTGTGACCACTGATGAAGGACGAGAGGATGACCCACACAAACTGTGCAGCAGCAGATGAGCTGTCGTCTCTGACTTTACATCTACAAGGTGGACCAACAAGGTAGGAGGGTCTAGTCGAGTGGACAGTGAGTGGACACAGTGTTTAAAAACTCCAGCAGCACTGCTGTGTCTGATCCACTCGCACCAGCACAACACACACTAACACACCACCACCATGTCAGTGTTACTGCAGTGCTGAGAATAATCCACCACCCAAACAGTACCTGCTCTGTGAGGGTCCATGGGGGTCCTGACCACTGAAGAACAGGGTAACAGAGTATCAGAGAAACAGATGGACTACAGTCTGTAACTGTAGAACTACAGAGTGCAGCTATACGGTCAGTGGAGCTGATAAACTGGACAGTGAGTGGAGAAACGAGGAGGTGGTCATGATGTCACGCCCGATGGGTGTGTGTAGCAGCGAACAGTCAAGTATGATTTTTATTGTCCGATACCGATATTGAAATCCTGATGGCTCACGCTCTGATTTCCCCGCAGGAAGAATACACATCGCTTCAAATCACACAGCGCGAGTGCAGTTCCGAGAGACTCGTTCTAGAGCCGAATCGGAATAATATCTATATTTTTTACGTCCAATGTCCAGTACGACGTTCTCCGCTGATGTCGTTCCGTCAGTGCCAGTGCGATGTCTTTGGGTGCCACCGTTGTTGTAACGTTCCTTGTTGCAGTCGATGTAATTTGCCATGTTGCTGCTCATTCCAGATTTCGAGAAGAAAGGAAAAAAGGAAACTTGTCCGATTTTGGATCAGTTTTTGTGCCATATCGCCAAAACCGGAGAGACGATGTGAGTTATTTTCCCTTTTTTTTATTTCTCTCTTACTAATAAATCAATGATGTGGACTTTGCTTTTGTTTTTGTTCTGGTTTTGATGCACCGCTTCATTACTGGCTTCTAAGAACAGTGATGGTACGATATGGTCAGATGGTCCATTTCAGTTCACTGGAGGACTCTGAGTCGGTCCTCGAACTGAGGCCTTGTCCACGTTTGGTGATAACATCTTTCTCGCATCGTCTGACCGTAAGTGTACAGTGAGGAAAGCCGCTTACGCCTGGCGTTTCCATGGGTCTCCGATTTTGCGACAGGAGGAAGGTTCGAATAAAAATGATTGCAGTTGCAGCCACTGTTGTTAATTTGCATTGATTTAAGTCACCACTGGTGACTAGGGCTGCAAATGATTGATCGATTACTGACGAGTAATCAATTAGAACCTAGAACCATTTGGGGGCAGTCGTGGGCTGGAGGTTAGGGAACTGGCCCTGTGACCGGAAGGTCGCCGGTTCGATCCCCAGGGCCGACAGTCCATGACTGAGGTGTCCTTGAGCAAGACACCTAACCCCCAACTGCTCCCTGGGTGCCGTGGATAGGGCTGCCCACCGCTCTGGGCAAGTGTGCTCAATGCCCCCTAGTGTGTATGTGGTGTTTCACTTCATGGATGGGTTAAATGCAGAGGTGGAATTTCCCGGTTGTGGGATTAAAAAAAGTATTCCTTAACTTCGTCACTGTGTTTGCCCACTGTGGAATTAGACCTCTGCGTTTAACCCATCCGTGCAGTGAAACACCCACATACACACACTAGGGGGCAGTGAGAGCACTTGCCCGGAGCGGTGGGCAGCCCTATCCACAGCTGTTGGGGGTCAGGTGTCTTGCTCAAGGACACCTCGGTCATGTACTGTTGGCTCTGGGGATCGAATCGGCGCCAACAGGGCTGGTTCCCTAACATCCAGCCCACGACCGTCCCGATTATTCGATTATGCCCCGACTGATTATTCGGATTATGAATGGCTACGTTACCAAATAACCTTTATGTAGATGTGTTTAGCTTGAGGCTGTGTTCTGCATTTACTAACTACGAATGAAGACAGTAAAGATGAATAACATTCAAGAATTCACTGTTTTCATGAACTTTCCTGTTAATACAAAAGATTAAAAAACCGCCAGAATTACATTTATTTACATTTATGGCATTTGGCTGACGCTCTTGTCCAGAGCGACTTACAATTTGATCATTTTACACAGGGAGGCCAAGGTGGTGTTAGGAGTCTTGCCCAAGGACTCTTATTGGTATAGTGTAGGGTGTTTACCCAGGTGGGGGGATTGAACCCCAGTCTACAGTGTAGAAGGCAGAGGTGTTAACCACTACACCAACCAACCAAATTTTCCTGCAGCAATCAAGTAAGTAGAAACATCAGTCTAAAGTCTAAATTAAACCTGGAAGTCTAAACCGTGCAGCGGTCTGTGCTCTGTGCATTCTGCTGTCTGCCAACACTTCGCTGCAGCTCAGCTCTACTACCACAGGTCTTGAGTGAAACGGAGGACAGTCAGCATCTGTCTGCTCTCCTGTGAGCGTCTCGCTCTCCTCTGAGCAGATATTCCCCGCCGCGGAGGAGACGCGCTCCGATGGAGCGGATGGGAAAACGACGAACGATTGTGGCGAACTTCTCTATGAACAGTTAAATTCGAACAGTTTTGTGTAAACGCTTCATCTCTCTGAGAACTACCTCCTGAAACTGTTTGCGAGGGGCGGCAAAAGGAAAAACGGAACTGTTTACGGAAGTTTTCTTAAGTTCGACGAATTTGAACGCACCGGTGGCCTCGAGGGCCGCTGTGGATAATAGTTACTTGCTTCTCTGTTCCGACTAGTGGTTGGTTAGTGTAGTGGGTAACACCTCTGCCTTCTACACTGTAGACTGGGGGTCAATCCCCCACCAGCGTAAACACCCTACACTATACCACCAAGAGTCCTTGGGCAAGACTCCTAACACCACCTTCGCCTGCCTGTTTAAAACCATCTAATTTTAAGTCGCTCTGGATGACGGCGTTGGTCAAATTCCGTGAATATAATGTAAATATAATCACATTGAGGATTCCAGAGAGCAGCTCATGAAGTCGGACGGCTTTTAACGTCAACATTAGCTCACTGGCGCAACTATCGCCACGTCCCAAATCACACACTTGTGTACTTCACACACCACACTGAGTGCACTTCTAAAGGTATATTTTTACACACTATTTAGTGAGCTGGTACGCGGTTTGGAACGGGCCCTGTCTTACCAAGACGAAGCCGAAAAGTTTCCTCTTCAGATGTTTTTTTTTTTTTTTCTCACTGTGTCAGGACTTGGCACTTGTAAAGCGACGTATCTGTAATGATCCATAATGAATTTACTTCCAATATCTTTAATTAACACATCAAATGGAAGTGATGAGGCGAGTGAACTGGAAGGCTCTCATTCGCTGCTCTTGTTTGGAGCTCGTGAGACGCTGCTGCCAATAAGATCCAGTGGCCGTCGACGTCCACGCAGCACGCGGTGTGGTCTCGTAGGCGGTGGGCTGCGTCAGTAAAATATCTTCGAGACGGCAGGAAGTGGAGTGAATGATGAGCTCGCTCCTAAAAACTGGTCTCAGCTGGTTTTTACCAGCCTGCTTCACCTCTCCAGGTCAACCTGCCCCTCTTCCCTGGCTCAGTAGGTGCACACAGGCCTCTCTGTGAACCCAGCGGCTTTCCAGTGTCTAGAACCTCCTGTGCAGACAGACTAAGGCTGATTTTTGGTTCTCAGTCCAGCAGCGACACTGAGGTGTTTAAGAATTCCAGCAGCACTGCTGTGTCTGATCCGCTCAGACCAGCACAACACTCACTAACACACCACCACCACGTCAGTGTCACTGCAGTGCTGAGAATGACCCACCACCCGAATAGCACCTGCTCTGTGAGGGTCCATGGGGGTCCTGACCACTGAAGAACAGGGTAACAGAGTATCAGAGAAACAGATGGACTACAGTCTGTAACTGTAGAACTACAGAGTGCAGCTATACAGTAAGTGGAGCTGATGAAGTGGACAGTGAGGGTAGAAACGAGGAGGTGGTCATGATGTTCTGCCTGACCGGTGTATGTTGTAACTGTGACTCCACTGCTGTGCTGTTTCTAATATTTATTATATCTGTGTTCTGTCCTCTCAGGATTCAGTGGTCCCAATTTAAAAGCTACTTTCTCTTCAAACTGGAGAAAGTAATGGACGACTTTAAAGCTTCGTCTCCTGATCAGCGTGGACCTGCAAATCCAAACGTTGAGTACATTCCCTTTGAGGAAATGAAGGAAAGGATACTTAAAATTGTGGACGGCTATAATGGGTGAGAGACAGTTGCTTTGGTCATGTTAGATGCACTGCTCATCTCTGTGTCTCTTAAGCGAGTTGACGGTACCCCTTGTCGGGTGGTGCGTGGCTCAAAATGGAAAGTAAAGCCTCTTCGTTTGAGTTTGTGATCTTCTTGGCTTGTTGCTTTGCTCTAGGATTCCTTTCACAATCCAGCGTCTGTGTGAGCTGCTTACTGAGCCCAAGAGAAACTACACAGGAACAGACAAGTTCCTCCGAGGCGTAGAGAAGGTAGGCCGTGTTCCTGAGGCTGATGGCCAGCCACCAATTTCACACTGTGGAGGAGTTGGAAAGTTTGTTCAGTGCGTTCTCCCAGAAGAATTAACCTTGCTGTTCTCTTTACTGCAGAATGTAATGGTGGTCAGCTGTGTGTATCCTACCTCAGAGTAAGTGCAACTTTGTCCTTTAGGTTTTTACGTATATATTTATCACTGGCCACTTTATTAGGTGCTAGTAAAAGGCTGGACCCCCTTTTGCCTTCAGAACTGCTTTAATTCTTCGTGTCAGACTTTCAACAAGGTGTTGGAAACGTTCCTCAGAGATTCTGGTTGGTTATTTGAGTTCCTGCTGTCTTTCTATCATCTGGAACCAGTCTGCCCATTCTCCTCTGACCTCTCACACCAACAAGGCATTTTCGTCCACACAACTGACCGCTCACTGGATGTTTCCTCTTTTTCGGACCGTTCTCTGTAAACCCTAGAGATGGTTGAGCGTGAAAATCCCAGCAGATCAGCAGTTTCTGAAATACTCAGACCAGCCCGTCTGGCACCAACAACCACGCCACGTTCAAAGCCCCTTAAATCCCCTTTCTTCCCCGTTCTGATGCTCGGTCTGCACTTCAGCAAGTCGTCTTGACCACCTCTACAGGCCTGAATGCAGTGAGCTGCGGCTGATTAGTTATTTGTGTTAATCAGTTGTACCTAATAAAGTGACCGGTGAGTGTATGTATACATCTCGCTGCTGTCAGAAGAAAACCTCATATCTCCCTTTTTGTCGGTTTTGCGTTCATTTGAAAATGCATGTTGCACTTTTTTCTACGTTTTTATGTACATTTCATGAGGGAATGGCCCAAAGTGACTTCTGGTTCCATTGACTTGCATTGAAAGTAAAGTAGGTTTTTTCTTTTTCCTGTAAAGTTGTCATTTTGGAGATAGGAGGTTTTCTTCTGACAACAGTGAGAAATATATACATTATACATATACCCATACACACTGCAGGCAGTTCAGCTCGTGTCATTGTGAGTCCTCTCAGGGCTCCATCTCAGCACCTTCAGTCAGGGAACATAACTGAACCATAATCCACTGAAATGATCTGTTCTAAGCTGGACTGACTCCACACGCCCCGCCTCGCCTCGCCTCGCCTCCAGGCTTTTACTCTACTGCTCTGTTTTAAAACATTCGGTTATGAAAAGGAACAAACACCAACTTTTCACCTGGAGGAACTGATTTAAGCTCCACAATCAGACCTTAAACCCACTGCTGGAGCTTTGAGGGAACATCTACACTGTAGAGAGAGTACCTTTATTTCTGTGTGTGTGTGTGTGTGTGTGTGTGTGTGTGTGTATATACACAGTATATATGGTCACATTATCTTTTAATGTGACCAACCACACAATAAAACCAGATCTGGGCAATAAATTGTATCTGGACCATTTGTACCTGGCATCTGAACATGGCCTTCGCTTTTTGTCTTGTTGAAGGAAAAATGGATCTACTTGTGTGAACAGAATGAATGGAGTCATGTTCCCTGGAAACGCCTCTGCTTTTTCAGACAGGTGAGAGTTCACCAGGTTTACAGCCTGTTGCGCAAGTCAGGCCCAAGCTTGAGTCCTCCTAGTAGTGTGAGCAGTTATGTAATATTCTCTCCCTGTCCCTCTCGTAGGAACGTGAACGGTCCCGGAACACCCAGGCCGTTAAACAGACAAAAGCTCCCTCTGTCCAGCAGTGTAGCTACCAACGGCCTTCCTGACAGCACAGAAAACAAGGAGCAGGCGTTCGAGCCGTCGGACAGAACAGTCGGGTAAATCCTACACATCTGACCCTGTTCAGTACATTTTTAGCAATCTTGTGGATCTGATGAAGATCAGAAGCTCACCACCTCTTGTGAAGACATTCGTGTTGGACAAACCAACTCCAAGGTAAAGCGGTTGGAGTGCGTCTCGTGATGAGGGACGTGTTGTTTTTATTTATTCATTCAGTGTTTCTACATCTCCTGCAGCCGAGACGCTGCTTGTCCACGGAAGGGAAAGTATCAGTGTGTTGTGTGTCTTTTTGGGCCGTGTCTTTTTGGGCCGTGTATCTTCGGTTCGGTTCGTTTGATTTTCCAAATGGGTCAATTCTCATTTTTAATTCTGTTATTGTCGCTCGGGAAACAAGAAATAGGTTCATTTTACAAACAAATCAAAAATACAATTAACAAACAAGCAGCAATGGAATTTGCGGTCGATTTCAATCAAATTAAAGAAAGCTAATCGTGCTGAGTGCACCCGTGGAGGCAGGAGCTCAGAATCAGGCTGTGGCTGTTAAAAATGGTGAGGCCAGGAAAGCTCGAGCATGAGTATGGAAAGGTCAGCCTAGATCCGGCATTAAGGAAGGCTTTATAAATGTTTTGTGTGTTTTATTGATTTTCTTCTATTAGCAAATAAACCGCGCTGACCAGCGACACGACTCCCGTCATGTGCGCTGTCCTGTGTTCAGGCGGTGGCGCTGCCTCCGGTTTTAGGGGAAAGGCGCTTTAGAGGCACGTTAGAGCTGCACCGATAGAACAGCAACATCAGATTACATTACATTGTACAGTGTAACTGCCTGTTCTGCTGTGCATATGACAATAAACCTCTTGCATCTTGAATCAGATCTTCAAACACCTATAAAAATGTCCCACTGCCTCCCGGAATGCTAGGACTAGGACTCTGAGCTTCTGAGACCACATAGGCACTTTACACTTCACACTATTTTCAGTTCAAGTGATAAACAATGTTTAATTTTGGATAAATAAAAGATGACCCTTTATTCTTCCTCTATTTTTTTGATTTTATGAGTAGTTTGTGAAACTGTAAAACGAGGCTATTTCTCAATAATAATAATAATAATAATAATAATAATATTATTATTATTATTATTATTTTTTAATTAATTTATTACATAATAATCACTCTTCCCTCTTTTTCAATCCTGGGTTTGAAATAAAAATGACCAAAAGATACTCGGACCCTTTTTTCCATTCTATGCCTGTTCTCAAACCCACCTTTGTTTTCCCTCAGCGACTCCCTGACGTCGGAAGCTGCGGGCTCAAGCAGTGGGCCGAAGAAGAACAAGCACCACGAGGATGAGGACTCGGAGGAAGAGGCCAGGCATGACGCAAAACGACTTAAATTTGATAAGGACAACAAAAAAGATGAGGAGGAGGACGAGGAGGAGGTGGAGGACGAGGAGAAGGACGTGGAGGAGAATGTGAAGGAGCAGCCCTGTCCTGCTCCAGCAGAGAGCTCGTCGGACGTGCCGGAGCCTTCGCTGCACGTCAGTACGGAGCTGAAGGATGCAGACGGTCTAGCTGCTGAAGACCAAGGTGAGATGTACACTGTAGCTTAGCGGAGCACACTGGCTGATTTATTACTGATGCCGTAGCTGTGCTATTAAACTAGTATGCAGATACTTGTTGTCTGTGCTTCCCTATTTACATTGCATAATTAATCATAATAATGTTTATTCATTAAAAATTTTATATTTCTTAAATTGTTATGCAGTTTTTGATTTTATGGCTCTTTTTTTTTTACATATTGGGCAGGAGCTCTTACCCAGAGCGGCTTAAAATCTGATCATTTTTACGCAGGTAGGCGAAGGTAGAGTTTGGAGTCTAGCCCAAGGACATGGTATAGTGTAGGGTTTACCAGGCAGGGCACTGAAACCCATTCCACAGTGTGCAAGGCAGATGTGTTGCCCACTACGCTACACCACCAGCTTTGTAACAGACACGTTACTCGTTTATTCGTTGTTCCTTACAGCAAGTGTCCAAAACGACGGCGTGAGAAAAACGTGCTGAAACGTTGTCGGATAAGGAGAAAGCTGATCCTGACTGTTCCGCTGCTGTCGGAAGAAAACCTCGCATCTTTTGCTTTTGCTGTTTTTCAGTTTTGACATAATTTGAGAACATCGGTTGTGTGTAAATTTGTAAAGAATGAACCAAAAGAAACGGCCCCGAAAAATTCTGGTTCCATTGACTTACATTAAAAGTAAAGTAGGTTTTTTTTTCTGTACTATTTTACAGAAAAGTTACAGTTTTACAGTTAATGTTAATTTTTATACAGCACTGTGTGAAAGTCTGAGGCACCCAAGACACGTTTTCAGAATCTGTTTATTTGCTGAGAAAAGTGTAAATATTTAAATAAACTAAATTTATACATTATTAATTAAACGATTATATATTATAATATATAATATATACTAATAACTAGTGATGTTCTGGATGTTGGTGTGTTTGTTTACCCGTCTCCAAGCCTCTCCTGGAGGAAGTCCAGTATTATATGTAGTTAAAAAGCAGCTCCTGGTTTGACCAATCAGTGCTCAGTAAATTGAGCTCATGATGTAATTGATGATATTAACGAGTCTCTGTGGCGGCTGTGAAGGTGTCCAGGAAAAATATGGACCCAAGAAATTCTTGTTACTTTTTATAGTTTTTCTGTTTATTTGAATTATGAATACGACTTTATTCTAATGTATATTGTGATAAACTCACTGCTGAGGGAAACTGGTTAAAAACTTGCTTAGATGCCTAAAACTTTCACAGTTGTTTTTTATATATGTGTATATAGAAAAGAAGATCCACCTTGTGCTGCTACAGAAAGTCTTAAAGCCAGGAAACATTCAAGGCTGATTCAGGACATTGACCAAGTTTAAAAGATGTAAACGTCCCTGTAAACCCCTCAGTCGGAATAGTCTAGTCCGATTGAGGCCCTTCAGAATACAGTGTCTATCCAATGGATCGAGGTGGGTAATCCTGTAAATAATCAGTTAAATAGAAGAATAATATCCGTGTAAGCGTCTGTATCCGATTACATTCCCTATCGGAAAGTTTCAGTCAGTTCTGCTTGTGCGTCGCGTCACAGTGAGAGTTTATACCGTTCAACACGGCGGAGCAGAAACTGGTCTGCAGAGGAGACGAAGTTCATGCTCTGATCTTTAAAAGACGGCGGTGGGACGGACGTCCAGCTTATGCGTCTCAGAGCACGACGTCTTCCTCTCGGCCTTCTTTAATAAGGACGTGTGAAGGACGTTTTCCTGAGTCTGACGTCATTTTAAAGCAGTTAAAAACACAATCACTGCTCACTGCTGCTCATCTCACTCTGACTGGACTCACGTGAGGCTGGTTGTCATGGTAACGTCTACACTAGGCGGTTCTCTGCGCATGCGCAGCATTTTGGATCTGATTGCTTGTAGTGAGCATGTAAACAGGATGAGGTTTTCATCAGATTGTTGAGTAGAGTGAGAATATAAACACTTCAATCTGATTGGGTTCACGTGGAAGGATTTTTTGCCAGACAGTGTCTCAGAATTAAACTGGTGGTCTGATATTTACTCCTCTCTCCGCAGAGCCCTCGAGCACACAGTTGGAGTCTTCAGACGAAGATGGCCACAAATCAGGGACGGAGGATTCTCCAGGTCCTTCCCAAAGCCCGACAGGCGGCGGAGAATCGGACATATTGGAGCAGAATTCTCAGCCAGGGAGGGAAGAACCTGCAGAAGAACAAGATGCGGAGAAGCACGACCCAGTAAGCAGCAGCAGCAGCAGCAGCAGCGAGGAGGGAGTGTCCAGTGCAGAGCCTGCGTCTGCCTGTTCGAGCAGTTCCACAGAGCTGACAGCAGAGGGCAGCAGCAGCGCAGAGAACAGTTCAGACAGCTCAGAGACTGCAGATGACCCCATGGAGCAAGACTGAAGATGGGGTCCTTGACACTGAATTTCTTTCTTTCTTTCATTCTTTCTTTTGTGTTTTGTTTTATTTGTTTTTTTTAAAGAAAACCACACCAAAACGGCCCTGAACCACCCGTTCTGTAAAGAGTGGATCTCTGTCACACCTGAGGAGGGCATTCTTGTGGCAACCCAGAGAACCTCAAAACCCCCTCCACCCTTCACGTCTCTCCACACCTCGTGTGACCCTTTCCTCAGACCACACTGTCTCATACTGGTCCACTGTTCTGGAGAACGCTTTTAAGGCTCGTCGATTTCCCCGATATTTTTTTTTTGGGAAGCTTTTGGATTCACCGGCAAGTCGTGTCTGTCCGCGGCACGTTCTGTACTCATCTAATCACGCATCGCCACACGTTCTGCATCCGTTGCAGTGCGACGTTTCATTAAACGTCTCGGTATGGAAGTGCGTGGCGGAGGTGTGTGTGTGTGTGTGTGTGAGCGTAAGAGAGCTCGTTTAATCCCCTTAGCTTTGAGATAGACCGAGACTAATGCAGTCAGAAAGAAGCTCTAACCTACAGATTAGGAGTTA
Source organism: Pygocentrus nattereri (assembly GCF_015220715.1). Lineage (NCBI taxonomy): Eukaryota > Metazoa > Chordata > Actinopteri > Characiformes > Serrasalmidae > Pygocentrus > Pygocentrus nattereri. Next base: position 44,795,248 of record NC_051219.1, read on the forward strand.
AACATTCCAGGGGCATGCCTCCTCTTAAAGCGATACTAGGTAGGATTAAACCACTAGAAACTGTGAAGCGTTCCTAATCTCACACTCTCGGAACAGAGATTTCTCATGTAAACACACATCACTGAAATAAAGCTTTTTTTTATAATGGTGAAATCTGCATTTTCAGGTTTTTTTAAGCAAGCAAATGGTTAATGGACCAACTCCTGCATTTCTAAACGTGATTTATGGACAGAAATAAATCGGGTGTGAAGTTGGCGTGTGCTGCTCTGGGCTCTCTGCAGCGCTTCTTCAGATTTTACGTAGTATCGCTTTAACTCCACTGGCTCGGTTGTGGTTTTTATAAATGCCAGCTTTTCATTCACTCTTCCCTTCGATCTCCTAGAAGTGCGAATGTCCCTGTTTGGGGTGGAGTTGAGCGGCGTGTGCCTTCACTGTTGATCTCGCCCTCTGATGGAGTTTATACAGGTGTTTTTCCACAATCTTTGCAAAAAATTTGTATCGGTCTACATTCCAGTCCAGTCCCGTTCCTCCTTTTCACCCCTACCCCTTGTTTTCGAGTGTTGCCCCTTGTTCCTGAGCTACAGGGCAGTGGTTGATCTTGAATGAGACCCTCTAATAAAAGAGCATCACTTCATTAACAGCTACTAGCGCCGCTCTGTAGGCGACCCTGCCCGTCTGCAGGGACAGCAGAGGAGGGGAAAGTTCAGCTCCTCACTGCTGGGCTTTAGTTACATTTAGGGATCATACGCCTTCAAAGAGGGGGGCAGTTATTTATTATCACCCCCCCTAATTCTTCAGTGGTGTGAAGCTGAAGTCAGAGATTCTCCAGATTCTTGAGAATTTTCCTGTTCCACCTTAAATGGAGCAGCAGTTACATTCTGGCGCTTCAGGTGTCAGAACTGCTGGACTATTTAAGGTGGAACGGGAAAGTTACCGAGACATTAACATAAATTTTTTTTAAATGCTTGTTATGAAGAAAAAAATGACCAAAATACACAGAAACCACTTCAATCTAAAATAATGGTTATTGTAATTTTTATTTATTTTTTTTTATTCTCACATTTGTGGGTTTCTTTGGTCTCTTGTTCTCCGTCTCGCCTGTTTTTCTCATATCTCTCTGTTTGGAGTCTCTGAAAAACCTCCGTTTGGAGGGTCACGTAGCCCCAACACTTCACCCCACCCCTCTATCTCAGCAAGAAATCGAGACGCCCCACCCCTAGACGAGAACGCCTAAACCAGAGGGCTAAGGGCTCAGTGGTAGGGGCGAGGGGAGAAATGGGACTGGGCCTCCCTCGTCCCCTCATTTTCAGTGGTTTTTAGAGCATCATCTGTGAATGGAAGTGGGGGTGGTCTGTGGTCATGTGCACAGGATCATCAGGAGTTGATTTCCTTTTTTTTCTTTTCTTATTTCTGGTCTTTTTTGTTTTGGGTTAACGTTCTCGTGTTTTCCTGGTGCTGGTAAATAGACTGTAATTCCCCCTGCATTAGAGAACCAAGCGGTCAGTTGCGAATGTAGGTCATTTCCAATGGCGAAGCATTCCTTGTTGATCGTGTGTCTGTGTTTAACCACTATTGCGCCGTCCTTATTCGCTGTTTCTAATGAGCTTTTCACATTTATTGTTTTCCCAGCAAAGCCAGTCGTTCATATGGTCAGTGATCCACTCGTTAACACTCCCTCTTTCTTTCTGTCTCCTCTTATTTCTTTCTCTCCAACATCCGAGATGACGTTCGTACAGGCCCACGCACCTGTACCCATTTCCACAGCTCCTTTTTGATATTTAGAGGTTTTTAAATTTCTGTAAAGTAGATTTTGTAGGTCGTAATGAAGTGCTCACGGCTTTTGTGAAAAGTTTAAAATTTTATGATTTCTCTGTGAACCGAATGCCCGAGCTTTCAATACAGTATTCATATAAAGCAATAAATGTTAACGTTTTAAAAAGGTGGGTTGTTTCATTTGTGCCCGGAGATCAAGAATCCAATGCCTTTTGCAACTCAGGTCTTTGGGTTAGAGCTCGATAATCCGATCGCAATCAGATTTCTGCAGGTATCCGAATATTCAGATGCTCACGTGAACGCCAGACTCGGATCTAGAAACCAGACTCGGATCCAATAGAGAGGCTGGATTTTAGCTCAGGGATCAGATTTCTCAGCGCTGTGAACTCTTACTCTGATTTCTTTCCGATTTCCCAGTCTGAGCATGCGCGAGATCAGACGGCGGTGCTGAAAATAAGTGAGCAGCGTCGCCGGACCGAACATGAAATAAAAGGATTTAAATATTCGGTACCACTTTAAAGCTACGTGACACCTACGCAAGGTTGTCGTGACAACTGACGCAACCCAACTGTATATATAACTATAAATGCTTGTTATAGCGAGTGTCACTGGATATGGAGGTCACATTTGCCGATTTTGATCAGTTTGCTGAAGTAGCCTTTATGACTGATGACGCCTGTTTTAATAAGCATTTATAAGCCGTTATGTAGGGCTATGTCAGTTGTCATGAGAAGCTGACGTGGGTGTCATGTAGCCTTATGAACAGCACCGAACAGGGAAGTGCTACCAAATATTCTTCAACTTCCACATGATGCGTGTTCATATATCTCACGTTTACGTCACGTCTTCTGTGAGGTTATTCACAGGAATGACCAGCAGAAATCCGATTACTGTCTGAGATTCCACATTATCGGATTACTCAAGCACATATAAACGTGTTGATCGGAATTCTGACCAAAGCTGATTTTGTGCAGTTATTGGATTATTAAGTATGTGAACGTACTCAATGTTGGTGTTATTGACCAAAACATTTGGTTAGTGTGGCTCTACTGTGAGGTATCCAGGCCCGTAGTTCTGTCCATACACTCCAGACTTTATTCCACGGTTTCACTCCAGCAGGCATCATGAAGGGCTTTGTGATGGGTCCCTGATGAACTGTCGGAGCGAGGAAACCGCAGAGATGTTTCTCTGTTCTTAAAACAAGAAAGGAATTCATGAGCTGGCTTTCCGCAGAAAAAGTGCAAGTTCAGAGTTTTGGAAGTGCAGCAGGACGACCGTCTTTGAGCCCCGTCCTGGTTAACAACCTCCAAATCCGTCTAACAGCACAGCGTAAAGGAAAATGCGTTCTGCCTTTTGTGCTGTAAGATCAGGATTTCTGGCAATTGGGATGTCAAGCAGTTCGTTATAAATAGATTAATTAAGTAGATTAAGGCTCTTCAGCAAACAGCTGAATCAGGTTCAGTATAGATGAGAATTCCTGACCAAGTTTCAGCTTCACTGAACCTGACAAAAAGCCACGATCAACCGCTTTCTGCTCACGCAGGGTTCCACACCGACAGCGTGGTGTTCAGGACAATCCGCCGATCACAAGAAACCGTTGTCAGAACAAAATTCAGTTTTTGAAAATGTTTGGTACCTTTTGCATTGTGTGCACATTTCAGGGTAAATGGACTAAAGAAATGGCCCAAAGTCACTTGGGAAAAAATTCTGGTTCCATTAAAAGTAAAGTAGGTTTTTTCCCTGCTCGGGTAAAGTTACCATTTTGGAGATATGAGGTTTTCTTCTGACAACAGCGATAATTTTTGATGGATAGAAAGACCAAAGAAAACTACATAAATGTGGAAATTAAAGCATTTAGTCTCCACTGCCACGGCATTAATGCCTATTTGTGTAATTACTGCTTTATCTTCTTAACCATTGTGTGATGATGTTTCATCTAAAAATACCAGATGTTTAAAACATCACAAGGTGTCCAGTGTAGGGTTCTACTTTAGCAGCTGTAGCCAGTCAGCAGCCTGTCCATGTTATCGAACCACACACACACACACACACACACACACACACACACACACACACTAACAGCAGGCCATGTAGGAGGAGAACCGAGTGAAGGACACAGCACCTCCACTCTTTTACTCCCCGTGGGTTCAGCCCAGCACCACCTGTGTAATATAAATGTGTGGGGGGTGAACAGAGTGAAGACCCTGAAAACGGGTTTTTTTTTATATGTTCTTCACTGAAAATGAGCAGAGACCCATAATCTGAGGCTGAACTAATAATAAACAACATCATTTATTCTTTTGGTGACCACTGAAAATGGGTCCCACCAACCTGAACACCATACAAGGGTTAACATCTATGTAATATGATTTGCACCGTCTGCTAAAAAGCCACATTCTTCATGTGATTGCTGCCACAAACGTCATGAAGAAGTCGTCACCGGAGAGAAGCTTAACCTGATTGGCCCAAGAGTTGTTTCTGAGCCGAAATCCTGAACTTAACCAGCCCTGGAGCAAGTTAGGCATGCGGTATCGGATGTTGTGGCCTAGTAAAAAGGTCCATCATCAGACAAAAATCCAGAGTTAGATCAAATTAGGTTAAAGTCAGCTGGTTAAGCAAGATCGTCTTAGTGAACCAGAAAGAAATACAGGGTGATTCCTAAAGATTCGTCTGATTTCAAAGCCCCATATTTTTACAGCCGTGAGGCGCCGAGGAACCAATCACACTCCAACTGTAAGAGGGGGTCATAGAGTTTCTGACCGGCTCCTTCAGTCTGAGAGGAGATGCGACCCCTTAGCAGAGCGTTCTGCGTTCTCCACGTCAATCAGAGTGAATCCGTCAGAACTGAGCAGCGGGATTTTCATCAGCAGTGAAGCTCCAGCAGCTCAGAGCGTTCGGCGCTGGTTCCACAGCACTGGATGATCTCCGAAATCCCACTGAAAGAGCCGTGAGAGCAGCGACGCCCGACACGCTCAGTCCAGTCTGGGATGAGTCTCACTGTGGTGTTGATGTCGTCCGTCCAGCTGGAGGAGGTTCAGACTGAGACCTTGTAGAACTACATAATAAACTTTATGCTCATTTAAACCGTTTACAGCTCACTGCACTGATCTGGGATGATTTACAGGTCAAATGAATCAGTCTGAAAATCGGACGAATCTTCTTGAATCACTGTGTATTTGAAATTAGGCTCTCCGTCCAGTATTTGGGATATACTGCTCTATTCCGTTTTCAAATCAGCAGCCAATTACGAAGAGCTTTCTGAGGTGGTCTGAGTGGGTTTGAGCACAAATGTGAAATTGTGCAGGACAGGTAGTCCTGGTGTCCACTGTGGGCTGGATTCAGGAGTGATGGGTGAGTGCTGAGCAGTCCTTCCTAACACTGAGGTTCACTGCAAGTGCAGGTTTTACCGGGACAAGCCCACCAACTTACTCCTATGTTCAGTTCCCCTTAAATGAATTCGAGGCAAAGACACAGCAGTGATGGAAAATATGCAACATGTTTATATGGTTGATTATATGCATGTACGATATAAGGAATCCCCAAATGCTGTAGTCACAACAGTTTCACAGTTAAAATAATGTCTTATTTCATTCAATCACAGGTATTTACAGACATTCCAAGCTGTACTCCGATATACGAGCCGCTGTCAGAATAAAAAAACCTTTTGTTTAATTTCATTATGTTTGCAAAAGCCCTGGTCTTATTTGCATATAAAAACAGTGAATATTCATAAGCTGTGAATTTGGAACACATAACAAAAGCGGCCACGTTGGAAGAGCAGCGATGCAGGACTTCGCTGGTGAATTTCACACACAAACAAAGCTCCGGGTGGCGTAAGAGGCGAGTTATCACAGTGGTTCAGCAATTATGTGATGGTTGGAAGTTGCAGGGAACATGTGGCCTTGAGCTACATTTGGCTGTAAATATGCCTCAAAGTATAATCTTCAATAAAAATACTTGAATCTTGTTGTCAGACCAATTGATTCAAAGTAGTGACTATAACCTGCTAAAACAGTGTCGGGTATATACAAGTCAGTATTTAACCTCCAGGTAAAACGACCTTAAGCACAAGTTATTCACGGTCAGGAATGGCTTTTTATTCTGAAGAGACTGGATGAGATGATCCTCTTACATAAGGAAGGCAAAGTTAACTGGAGTTAAAACAATTATTAACCTCTTCAGCTCCTCGGGACCACCGGTGGTTCCAAACCGCTCTTCATCATGTTCTCCATAACGTTCATACTCCATAAGCTCCATTCAGAAGCTGGGCGTCGTGTGAGGCTGTAGCTCTTCTCTCCAGTCTAATAGACGGTGATGTCATTTTAAACCCTTATAATAAAAGAAGCTGAACTCAGTTTGTTTTTCTACTGAAAGTCGACCCGTTTTTCCCCAAATCTGGGCTCTAAACTATAAACAGACGGCGTCTCTTCAGTGATCTGCTCTGGAAACATCACTTTTAGAGAACAACACAAAGAGCGGCGGAGATTTTTGGACTTTAGCAGTAAATTGTGAGCGTGTAGTGATGTGTGGAGATCATGAAACACACGTTCTGTTCATTTGAGGAGCTTTTACAAAAAAAAAAAAAAAAAAAAAAATAGATAAACAATAAAAATGTACATTTATTTAATCCAGTTACTGAATAATTGACCCTACGATGTGGTCATGTAAATTCAGATGAACCAACCAAAACACACCCTGGTCAATAAGAGGTTAAAAGACATAAAATGGGACTCCTGCTAACCGTGATAGAGAGCTTTCATCTTTGAGAGATGAAAGAAGGTCAGTCTCCATTCTTGCTTCATATCTCCTGTTCATATTTTCATCTAATGGGACTCGATGTTTGAAAAAAATCCACAGCATGAAGTTTGAGTTTCACGTTTTACGCGTCTGAGTTTGGCTGTAAAGCAGAAATCTGATTACTGTCTGACTGACTGGTGCAGACCTGTTATCAGATTACTCGAGTGGAGGTAAACGTGTTGATCGGATTACTGACAAAATCCGATTTCCTGCCGTTACTGGATTATTAAGTGCATGTAAACGCGCTCAGTGTTGGCGCGCTACTGACTAAAACCTCATCCTTTTGGTCAAGAAGCCGTTTCTGAGAAAAGGAACTAGACAAAGAAAGAACAAAGAAGCTGCTGGACTTCTCAGAACAATGGACTGGCCTCCCAAGAGTCCAGACCTCAACTTCACTGAACGTGACTGTGAATGTGGAATCACTTGGATTGTGAAAATGCAACCAACTACTCAGAACCGACTCTGAAGCTGTGAAAAAAAATATCCCTGGAGATTTCTTTGAAAAACCGAAGACAAATCCTTTAAAACGAACGCAAGCTGGAAGAGCAGAAGGCAAACGGTGGACATTTGATATTAGATTTAATTGAATCTTATGGAAATTTCACTAAAATGTTGGTTCTCTTTTTTCCTGAGGCTGAAAAATGAACAAGCTGTGCTTTGCCACCATTTGGACTGGAAATCAAATCAATGAATCTCTGACTTTTGCACACTGGTGCTGCAGCTCTAAACCAAGTCTTTACTGTGTGTAGGACTGTGCAATACAGCTGAAATTCCATATTGCAATTATAATCGCCCGATACTGCGACTGATCAACCTTAACAGAGGTGCTCAATCCTGGTCCTGGAGATCGACCACCCTGGAGAGTTCAGTTCCATCACACCTTTTTTTGTTTGTTTTGTTTTGTGTGAATGTTTTGGTTGAATTCCACCATCAACATTGATGGTGTCGGTATTAACCCAGCCCAATTTGTTAAGAACCTCGGCTGTCTTCTTGACTCCTCTCTTATTCTCGAGTCTCACGTTAAGCTCGTCACCAAAACTGCATTTTATCATCTGCGTAACGTTGCAGGCTTAGACCCTTCGCTGAGTGACACTGGTGCTAAAATGATCAATGCCTTCATCTTCGCTCACATCGATCACTGTAACTCACTTTTCTATGGCCTTCCAGTTAAACTACTCAACCATCTTCAGTCCAAAACTCAGCAGCCGGGGTTCTGACCTCCACCAAGCGATCGGCTCAGACCACTCCTGTTCCTGTTCTTCAGCAGCTGCACTGGCTTCCTGTTAGTTCTAGGATTAAGTACAAACTCCTTCTTACCTTCAAGGCTTTACGTGGTCTGGCTCCGACATTCCTTCCTGATCTCGTTTCTTTATATCGTCCCTCTCGTGCTCTCCGATCTTCTAATGCTGGACTCCTCACAGTTCCCTCAGCTAGACTTTCTACTATGGGTGGCTGATCTCTCAGAGCTGCTGCCCCCAAACTCTGGAATTCTCTACCTTCCACTCTTCGTAATTGCTCCTTCTTTGTCTTCCATCAAATCTCGGCTAAAAACCTTCCTTTTTTCCTCTCTGTAGTGTGAAACTATTTTTTTCCTTTTCCCTCTATGATGATGATGTACAGCGTCCTTGGGTTTGTGAAAGGCGCTGCATAAATTGAACTTATTATTATTTGATGTTTCCCTGCCAGCTGAGGAATTTGCCATCATTCCATCGAGACGGTGGCCAAGAGCGATTTTCCAACTGTGGCTCAGAGACTTCTTGGACTGGCAGTTTTGGTGATGCTACATCACAGCTCTGGTGTGGCCTGGACCGGCTGGTGGAGTGATGCTGTATTGTGGCTACAGGGCTGCCTGAACTGGAGACCTGATCGTTGTGACTTCACAGATACGTGGCTCTTGGACTGGCTGCTTGGATGGTGCTGCACTGCAGCTGTGGGGCTGCCTGGACAGGTGGTGTTGGGCTACGAGATGCAGCATAGTCATGGAGTGAAGTGGAAATGTAGAGGTGTGTGTACTGTTTTGTATTTGAGAAAGGCGCTATATAAAATCATCATCATCATCATCATCATAACAGCCGGCTCACACAGTGAGATGCCCCTGAAGGCCTTAATTACCTGGATCAGGTTTGTTTGATTAACGTTGGACCTAAACTCTGCAGTGTGGTAGATCTCCTGGACCAGGTATTACGAGGCAGGGGTGCCTGATCATCAAACTACCCTGCTGAATCCTCAGTGTGTCAGGACTGAATATTAAATCTGTGTTAGGTGGCGTTACAACCCCAAATCAGACACTAACCTGGAACACATACAGTTTGTCTGACTGCCCAAACCACAATAAAATATCAAATCTTTTCAGTCTCATTTGCATATCGAAGCCTTCTGTGATATGAGCACCACAAAGGCCAGTATTAATATAATTATATAACAATTAACAAACAAGACATTGTGCAGCTTTAGTAAATACCCTTACACTGTGGTGACGGAGAGAAGGGGATTGTACAGTCGCGTTCCATCTGGTGACTTTGAGCCGTGGGTCAACAGTTCCTGAATGGTCATCCAGCTGTCCAAGATCTTCCGGTTCCTCTTCTTCATCATCTTCTTGTGGCTGAGCTGAATGATATCATCTGCTCGTCTTTCCTGCTCGGTCGTGCTGACCGTGCGGCTCTGCTTCATGAACTCCCTGCGCTGGCGCTGCTCTTTGGCGCGTACGGCATGCTGCTTGCGCTCCTCCTTGCTCCAGTAGCGTCCCATCTTCAGCTCGCTTGCGGCATCGTCGTCTGTGGTCATTCCGCGGCGTTCCTCTCGGATGCGAAGGGCCCTCTCCCTCAGGAGCTGTTCCCTGGCGGGCCGCTTGGTGATGTAGCGTGTTCCGTCGCTTCGGATTTTCACCTTCCACTCCATTTTGGGCTTGGAAGTGCTCTGGGGGGTCCGACACAGGCTGACCAAACTCACCTCGCTCTGACCGTACTCCACAGCTGACTTCTGCTGGATTAGCTGCATGTAGCTCTGGTAGTGCTGGGCATGTACTGGGATATGGGCGATCTGTCTGTACGCTGGAAGAGGAGGAGAACTCTTCAAGTGTCCTTTTCTTTGCTCCTTTTCTTTCGCCCGTTTTGTGGCCTCAGACTCCGTTAGAGTAGAAAGACTCTTCTTGGGACTCATCTCCTGTATAGGGGGCAGCATAAGCCTAGAGGCTTCTGTGATGGGCTTCTCTCTGTGCATGACGGCACCTCTGCCACCATTCTGCATAAATCTGGATAAATCAATGTCTGAAGGAAGCTCAAGAGCGAGAGATGAACTGCGACAGCTCTCTCCAGTGTTGTAGGCGCTAGAGCTGTCTATTTGCTCGAGAACATCAGCAGTGATGCTATACTGTCTCTGGCCTTCACCTGTGCTGGTTTTACTGGTGCAGCTCTGCTGGTCACTGGAATCCCCGCTTGGCTGCTGTCTTTGGACCTCCTGCTGCAACCTGTGCGACCGTATGATGCTCAGGCACTCCAGCTCAATGTTCCTCAGCTCCTCATTGAGCATCTGAATCTCTTGTTCTTCACAGTCCAAGTTAATCCTGTTCCCAAACGACCTGGCACTTTCTCCTAAAATCATCAAGGGACTGTTTTCGTTCACCAGACATTTCAGCTCAAGCAGCTCACGGAAGCGTTCGCACTCGATGTCAGGTATGTTCGAGATCTCGCCACCATCAGCAGAGAGGAAGGACTCCCTGCCTGGAATGTCCTGGCTGTAGCTGCACCTCTTGCCAGATCTTGGAAGAGTGTCAGAGGTTGAAGTGTGGTCATCTGCCAGGTTCTCCTGCTCCGAGCTCTCATCGTTGCGGGTGCTCTCGTCCGTACGACCCACACCACTGTCTTTCTCATGGGGGTTGGAGAGAACGGTAGCCGTGTCTGTAGTACCACCATCTTCATGTACTGTCTGGATGGATGAGAAAACTGTGAGTGCAATGCATTAAAGGCAGCTATTATGACCATCCTACTGCTCTGTACATGGCAATTTGATAGAAAGGCTTATTAGGAATGCACAATATTTACTTCATTATCCATATCTGAACTGTTAGAAATAGGGTTGGGTGATAAAGCGATACCAATAATTATTGTGATAACTTTCCTTGATAGAAAAATAAGAAATTTTCAATATAATAGTCCACATTCTCACGCTTCCATGTTCTAGCGACAGACCTGGAAAACTTTTGAGTTTTCCGAGGGAGATGGGAAGGAGTTAAAGGAGTTGCCAAATATACTCCTTGTTTCTACACTCATTGGTGGACCCAAGTGCAGAACTGAAAGCCAGCAAAAAGGGGAATAAGGAGATATATGGGGGCAACGGAGTGCATGTTTAACGGTAACAGTCGGCAGTCCGTGGCATTGCCGCTGCGCCACTGGGATGCACAGGCAGCCATGAGAAAAGCACCTCAAGGAAGGCGGAAATAAGGAGACGGGGAAAAACAGCAAACCAAGGAAATGCCAAATGCAGCGAGCTCAAACAAAGGCTGAGTTAGAAGAAGGTGAAATAAAAGGTCATCAGAAAACAAGACACTTCCTCTGCGATTGTGAGAGGAAGGTCAGCTTTAGGTTTAGCTGCTTTGCTCTTTGAGGAGTAAACACTTTTGCACGGCTTGGATCTTTTACTTTTTTTTTGTGAGTGATTTGGGGGCATTTACTCGCTTTTTGTTTTTTCCAGCCCTCTTCTCCTCTCTTTTTATTTTTTGAGGCAATTTCTTTTCTCAGCCCTCTTTTTCTTTTTGGGGCAGTTTTGTTTCTTTTCTTTTTTCAAAGACTAAGTACCATACTGGTCACACCTCTACAAAGGTGTGATGAACACTGGCATTTGGTGCAGCCTTAAATAGGGGAGCTCACAGGTGTGTCAGGTTAGCCTGATTAGTCCATGGTGCCTTGCTGTCGTCGCCCCCTGCTGGCAGCAGGCAGTGCAGGGTGGGTGCCTTGCTGCCATCGCCCTCTGTTTCCAGCAGAAGGTGCAGGCTGGATGCCTTGCTGTCGTCGCCCTCTGCTGGCAGCAGGCGGTGCAGGCTAGACCCTCACACCTACCTTGTCAGTCCACCTTGTAGATGTAAAGCCAGAGACGACAGCTCATCTGCTGCTGCAGTTTGTGCTGGTCATTCTCTAGTCTTTCATCAGTGGCCACAGGACGCTGTGGTTTGTCCCTCAAACTACTAAAAGCTGTAGTGAAGTGAAGTGTAAAGGGTGAGGAACTGTGTTCAACACACCCAGCAAACCAAGACGTAACTGTTAACAGTTTTATTGAAGAAAGAATGTCTTTTCTGCGCCAGCTGGTGTAACGTTGTGACAGCGCTAATGTCTTATTCATGGTATTTTGACATGGCATTTTCTTTCCCCCAAGAAACATGAATTTGGAAACTGGTTTTAGTAAAGAACAGAAGAAATCTTCATGCTTAACCTAAAAGGCACCTGTAGTGCTTTGCCATTTGAAGCCTGCTAGCAGACCCCTGCTGTTTTGACATACCTGGTGAAGCATGCTGGCAGTGAACTGCATCGCCTGGCAGGGCTGCTGCTCCAGCACGCCCATGTGTAAGTCATCAAGGAAACCGTGGCTGTCTTCCTCCAACCACTCATCATCCTGAACATGCAAGAAGGAAGCTGAAATCCCTCCACGCTGGTAATCAGTGAGAGTAGGTAATGATCATCCTTAGCTCTCTCAGATCCCGTTACACCTGGTCTTTTCATGTGACCTGTTTCTAAACTGTATCCTGACAAGATTTTAAACCACATGCATTCACTTTCATCATGTTTCCCTTCAAAGCGACCTTTGCACATGGTCATCTTGGAGGTACATCGATCAGGCATAACATTATGACCTTATTATCATTCTCAGCGCTGCAGTAACGCTGACGTGGTGGTGGTGTGGTAGTGTGTGTTGTGCTGGTCTGAGTGGATCAGACACAGCAGTGCTGCTGGAGTTTGTAAACACCTCAGTGTTACTGCTGGACTGAGAATAGTCCACCAACCAAAAATATCCAGCTAACAGCTTCCTGTGGGCAGCATCCTGTGACCACTGATGAAGGACTAGAGGATGACCAACACAAACTGTGCAGTAGCAGATGAGCTGTCGTCTCTGACTTTACATCTACAAGGTGGACCGACGAGGTAGGAGTGTCTAATAGAGTGGACAGTGAGTGGACGCAGTGTTTAAAACTCCAGCAGCACTGCTGTGTCTGATCCACTCAGACCAGCACAACGCACACTAATACACCACCACCACGTCAGTGTTACTACAGTGCTGAGAATGACCCACCACCCAAATAGTACCTGTTCTATGAGGGTCCATCAGCGAGCCCAGTAGCGAGGTTGCTGAACCCTCCTCTGCTGTCACTGAAGATGGGCGGGGTCGCCTACAGAGCAGCGCTAGTAGCTGTTAATGTTAATGAAGTCGTTTTTTTCGTGGGGCAAGATTTCAACCTAAGAGTCCTTGGGCAAGACTCCTAACACTACCTCTCTGGTAAGAGCGTCTGCATCTTAACATGGAAAAAAAAAAAAGCTTTTGAAGTGGTTCGACTGGATGCTGATTGGATTAAAAGGTTTTTAACGCATCTCAGGCGCATTTAAACTTCCCTATTCAGATAAGAAGCTGATCTTTGAGACTCGAGACATGAAACGACCAGGTGTAAACCGGGTCTCAGTGTAGTTAAACGCAGAAATGAGCGCAGTAGAACACAGACCTGGACTTCAAGTCGAGCCAGTAGGAGGCGTACGTGCCTCGCATTTCCCTTTGACAGCACGGCCAGTGCTTCCTCGTGGTTCTGTACCTCCACACCATTGATCTTGAAACCAGAAGCAATGTGCAAAATGAGTTCTGCCAAGCACATCTTCCATAATAACCAAGAAAAAGTTAGCAAACTGGGGGAAAATGATACCTGAACAATTCGGTCACCTTCTCTCACCCTGCCATCCTTCGCTGCAATGCTCTTTGGATCAATCTAAGGGACGAATTTAGGTGATTGATGTCCAGATTATTAGAAACCTTCAGGGCTCATTCAAATAGAATAAGAAATTCCACTTTTGATTCTCACCTCACTCACATAAATACCAGTCTCCTCTTCGTCGTCGGTCCTGCAGCATAACGTCAGGCCGAGCTTGTCCTGATAGGTCACTCTCTGCAGATGCACCTCCTGAAGACAAGGCAAAGAATTTGTCCTTTAACTGAACTTTTCTTTAATGATCTTACACTGGAGCTCAGTTTGCTCTCTTATTAGGTGGCAGAGGAACGTGTTTGTGTGCTCATGCATAAGAAATACCTCAAACTCAAGATCTTCTCTTCCGGAGTCCTTTGTCATGCCTTCAAAGAAGCCGCTGGGGTACAGTGAGCCATAGCCAGCTACTTCACTCCTGCAGTCAGAAATTCAGAGGTTAACTCAGAACTGCACCATGTTTTAGGCCAAAGCTCTATAGCAGGGGTCTTTAATTAAAATTCAAGAAGGTCCAGTTAGAGAGAATTTCCTCAAGCGAAGGTCCAGAACATCGTAACATCTAATCTGCATCCTGACTCAGAGCCATATACTGTTTACTGAAGTAGCTGAGCAGGAATATCAGCATCTTATACAGTCGACAGCTGAACATCAGGTCAAATAAAGTCCAGTTCGGTCAGATTTCAACAACATTTACTGAACATCAGATCAAATAAAGTCCAGTTCGGTCAGATTTCAACAACATTTACTGAACATCAGATCAAATAAAGTCCAGTTCGGTCAGATTTCAACAACATTTACTGAACATCAGATCAAATAAAGTCCAGTTCGGTCAGATTTCAACAACATTTACTGAACATCAGATCAAATAAAGTCCAGTTCGGTCAGATTTCAACAACATTTACTGAACATCAGATCAAATAAAGTCCAGTTCGGTCAGATTTCACCAACATTTACTGAACATCAGATCAAATAAAGTCCAGTTCGGTCAGATTTCAACAACATTTACTGAACATCAGATCAAATAAAGTCCAGTTCGGTCAGATTTCACCAACATTTACTGAACATCAGATCAAATAAAGTCCAGTTCGGTCAGATTTCAACACCATTTACTGAACATCAGATCAAATAAAGTCCAGTTCGGTCAGATTTCAACAACATTTACTGAACATCAGATCAAATAAAGTCCAGTTCGGTCAGATTTCACCAACATTTACTGAACATCAGATCAAATAAAGTCCAGTTCAGTCAGATTTCACCAACATTTACTGACCATCAGATCAAATAAAGTCCAGTTCAGTCAGATTTCAACAACATTTACTGAACATCAGATCAAATAAAGTCCAGTTCGGTCAGATTTCAACAACATTTACTGAACATCAGATCAAATAAAGTCCAGTTCGGTCAGATTTCAACAACATTTACTGAACATCAGATCAAATAATGTCCAGTTCGGTCAGATTTCACCAACATTTACTGAACATCAGATCAAATAAAGTCCAGTTCAGTCAGATTTCAACAACATTTACTGAACATCAGATCAAATAAAGTCCAGTTCGGTCAGATTTCAACAACATTTACTGAACATCAGATCAAATAAAGTCCAGTTCGGTCAGATTTCAACAATATTTACTGAACATCAGATCAAATAAAGTCCAGTTCGGTCAGATTTCAACACCATTTACTGAACATCAGATCAAATAAAGTCCAGTTCGGTCAGATTTCAACAACATTTACTGTTTCCTCTTTTTAGATCACGTCATGTGGAATAACTTCCCTCTGGCTCACTTTCCTCTCTGACCGCTGTTTCTCTCCTCGTCCCTCCCCTGTGTGGCATCATTGACTCGACTCTCAGAGCTCATCGTAATGCACAGATCTGATTGGTTGAGTGCGTCACCTGTGATTTTAACAACGCATGCGATTGGTCTGTGGCCGCAAAAGCTGATTAAAACAGGACCACCCCATCGAAATTAAATAATTCTCCATAGTTTATCATTTGTAGGTCTAGGTCTGCATAGGACACCGTCTGGGTCCGGACTCAGACCATGGACCATCTATTAGTGACCTGCTCTATATTATCACTGTCTAATCCTACAGACAGTTTCCCTGCTCTGCCGTGTCTGTGTGCTCTAGCATTAATACGAATCGGTGTTGGCATTAAGCTTCCGCTCAACGATGCATTTTTTTGTGATCATCTTTTTATTGCATTCCTCAAAATGCGCAGTGCAGATGGTCTAAACGGGAACATATCGCTGCTTCTGGAAGAAAATGTTTTTCAGTTTTTGACATAATTTCAAAATACCTGTTGCTCTTTACATTGTGTGTAAATTTCATGATGAATTTATCAAAAGAAACATCTCAAAATGACCTGGAAAAACTTCCGGTTTCATTGGCTTACATTAACAATAAAGAAGGTTTTTTCCTTCTCCTGTAAAGTTCCCATTTTGGACATACGAGGTTTTGTTCCAACAGCGATATAATATTAGGAGCACATGCAGGTCAAAGGCACAGAATAGAACCAATGCCAAACTAAAGTTCTGGGATTGAATCATTTAAATTCTCCTGGTTACCAGGCGTTAACCGCTTTGCTGTGTTGAACCTGGCTATGAGATTTTCCATACAAACTATGTTTTGGAAACTAGATATCCAGACATCTTCATGGGTCCCTGGCGTAAAGCTTTCATCTCTGAGAACATGAATTGAGGAGAACATCAAGCTGCTTCAGGTCTGAAAACATCCACAGGTGTTTCTGTCCATCCTTCCACTGTGAGAAGAACTGGTTATACGTCAGAAAATACATGGAGCTGTCAAGAAGCTGTTGATGAAAAAAGGAAAACTAAAACCCAAAAACTGGACATCTGTGATGTGGAGTACGTTTTATGGACTGATGACTGAAATTTGGAACTGAGGTTATGGATTATGAGAAGACTGAACTTTGGACATCCAGAACTTTGTGTGAAAGCTGTCACCTTGCCCTGACTGAGAGAACCTGAACGTCTGAATCACTGAGCGTGTTCACGTGTTCACTCAATAATCCGATAACTGCGGAAAATCCGAATTGGTCAGTAATCCCATCAACAGGTCTACATGCACTTGAGTAATCAGATAATGGGGAAACTCCGGGTCAACACGAGTCAGACAGTCATCAGATTTCTGCTCTACAATCAGCCGATAAACTCACAGAAGAATATTTATATCCTTTATTTTGTGTTTGGTCTCGCGACGTCCACCGAGTAAGAGTTCACATGCACTGAGGAATCGGATCCCTGAGCTCAAACCCAGCCTCTTTATCGGATTTCTTAATCAGATATCTAGATCGGAAAACTGAAAAATCTGAAAACTGCAGAAATCCGAATAGGACCAGATTACTGAGCGCACGTACTCGCACTCATTAACAGAAACAATTGAGGCGAAAATGGTAATCGGGATAAAATGTGCACTATAGTGGTGCATAAATCCATTAAATACTAATGTAACAGATCATTTCTTAGTTTACTTGTTTCATGTTTCAACCGGCATGTCGCTGCTGTCGGGAGAAAACCTCGTATCTCCATTTTCGGCAGTTTTGGACATGATTTGAAAAAAAATGTTGTGTGTAAATTTCCTGATGAATGGCCTGAAAGAAGCGGCCCAAAATTGACTAAAGTTACCATTTTGGAGATACGAGGTTTCCTTCCAACAGCGACATGCAGAAACGAGGAAAAACTATTCCGTAAACATTTAGGAAATCAATCCTCTGTAACTCTGATCACAACAAATACAACTTCAAACAGGCTCCAATCAAATATCAACACCTCAAATGAATGCCACTTCAAAGTAAGGCAGCAAAGAAGCTTTGTCTGTCTGTCTATGTCCAGCTGAGAGATGTAGTTACTGTCCTACTTCAAACTGATCGTCAGATCAGCCCAAAATACCGAACTCATGCATACTAATACGTCCTAGTTAGGGGAAAGCACGTCTCACCCCATGCAGTCTGGTGCCAAGACATTTCATGAATATTTTACATCACACCTAATGGAATAAAAAGCTGTACAATAAAGTCTCAGACATTCCTTTTTACTTCAAACGCATGCGGAGAAGTCAGTAACTTGACAGCGGCACAATCTGCGTAGCTTCGGCTTTTTGGCAAATTGGTTTAAAAATGAAAGAACTGTCATGAATTTAAAGTGTAGAGAGCAGCTTTAATTCATGGATGTGATACTCAGCAGTTCACGTGTCTTTTTATGCCCAGTTCTCCACTTTATGGATCAAAAAAAGCCTGTTTGCTTGTTTCTTTTCCAGGTATGTGCCGGCGAATCAATAGTTTATGCATTGGAGAACCAACGGAAAGGTCTCCAGTTGATTTACATGTGGCATTTGTTGCCAATATTATTGGCCGGTGTGATCTAACTGCAGATAAATCGGTACCAGTGCAGGAGGAGGCAGGCTTCAACCATGCTGTGAGTGTTGTTTGTCCAGCAGAGGGCGTCCTGCGGCTCCCCTGTTGGCAACACATGACGGAGACAGTCTGCGTTCATGGTTTAACTGATGTGTGCCTGACGATGACGGCAAGCCAAGGCTTTCAAAAGCACTGAAGCTTTCCTGCTACCTGTATCATAAAAAGCTGCCATCTTTTTGGTCAAAACAACAAAGTACAACACCAACCGATCAGGCGTGACATCCTGACCACCTCCTCGTTTCTACACTCACTGTCCACTTTATCAGCTCCACTTACTGTATAGCTGCACTCTGTAGTTCTACAGTTACAGACTGTAGTCCATCTGTTTCTCTGATACTCTGTTACCCTGTTCTTCAGTGGTCAGGACCCCCATGGACCCCCACAGAGCAGGTACTGTTTGGGTGGTGGGTCATTCTC
Source organism: Pygocentrus nattereri (assembly GCF_015220715.1). Classification (NCBI taxonomy): domain Eukaryota; kingdom Metazoa; phylum Chordata; class Actinopteri; order Characiformes; family Serrasalmidae; genus Pygocentrus; species Pygocentrus nattereri. Next base: position 44,813,622 of record NC_051219.1, read on the forward strand.
AGCACTGCAGTGACACTGACATGGTGGTGGTGTGTTAGTGTGTGTTGCGCTGGTCTGAGTGGATCAGACACAGCAGTGCTGCTGGAGTTTTTAAACACTGTGTCCACTCACTGTCCACTCTATTAGACACTCCGACACTTGTCGGCCCACCTTGTAGATGTAAAGTCAGAGACGACAGCTCATCTGTCAGTGGTCACAGGACGTTGCCCACAGGACGCTGAGGGGTTTAAAAAGTCTGATCCACTCAGACCAGGACAACACACTCCTTGATATGCCTCATAGGTGTAAGTAGGAACAGACAAGAAGTAACATTTATTTGCTAAGGAATGTTGGATGTTTATGTTTGCGTGTTTTTGTTTGTGTTTTGAGGTCATTATGAGTTTCACTTACTCGGTACGCAGGCATCTGTATCTGTCCTCCATGGCCGTGCATAAAGGTGTTGTACAAGAGGTTAAATTCGCCGTCGCCTTTAGGTGCTCCAGAGTTACATCTGTCTGCGTACTGCTGTCCACCCCTCTCGCACCTGACGGTGGAGTGACGGAGGTCTTACTGGGGGCAACCCTGCGCAGAATTTCAACCTCAACGCGGTCTCTGGCCATCAGGAAAGCCTCCACTGCTTCATCATGAGTGGCCAAAGACAGTTCCTTTCCATTTGCCTTCGCACATGGAGACAGAGGGTGGAGGGGGTGGAGGGCAGACAGACAGACAGAGACAAAAAATAAAACAAGAATTTTGTTAGAATGACAAAATCTCAATTTAGTCCTAAACAAAGGACGGCTTGTATTAAGAGACCTGCGTATAGTTTATTCGGGACTTCGCTGACTCGGACACTGGACTAAAATCTACTGCCTCGAGCGGCCCTGATTATTTTATTTTAATGAAAGAGATCATTAAATGTTCCAGTTTGTCACTAACACTACAAGCATAACGCCACTGAGACTTCACCTCGTGTTTTGGTCGTGACTGTTTGAGCATTTTAGCATAATTTTGACCATAACTCAGAAACCACAGGCGGTGCGAGACAAACAAACAGCTGTACACACATGCAGTCATAGCCTCTCTCATTAGAAGTGAAACTGGTTCAGTTTATTGCAGGAAATACATTTCTTAACGCTGAACAATGACAGCAGAGGAGCTTCTTCCCACAAGCCGTCGCTCTCGAACAGGTAAAATAGAAAAACACACCAAACATTTTCCAGCTGCACGACTAAATATACTGGAATACATTATCACTCTCAACAGTCCATCCTCGGGAAGTACCGCCTCAGACCTTATTACCCCACTGATCTGACCGGTACCTCACTCACCTGCCTTATTACCCCACTGATCTGACCGGTACCTCACTCACCTGCCTTATTACCCCACTGATCTGACTGGTACCTCACTCACTTGCCTTATTACCCCACTGATCTGATCGGTACCTCACTCACCTGCCTTATTACCCCACTGATCTGACTGTTACCTCACTCACTTGCCTTATTACCCCACTGATCTGACTGGTACCTCACTCACTTGCCTTATTACCCCACTGATCTGATCGGTACCTCACTCACCTGCCTTATTACCCCACTGATCTGATCGGTACCTCACTCACTTGCCTTATTACCCCACTGATCTGACTGGTACCTCACTCACTTGCCTTATTACCCCACTGATCTGACCGGTACCTCACTCACTTGCCTTATTACCCCACTGATCTGACCGGTACCTCACTCACTTGCATTATTACCCCAGTGATCTGACTGTTACCTCACTCACCTGCCTTATTACCCCACTGATCTGACTGTTACCTCACTCACCTGCCTTATTACCCCACTGATCTGACTGTTACCTCAGCTTTCTTTGACACTATACATCCTTTAACTGTGAGTGTGTGAGTGAGTGACTGTGAGTGAGTGTGAGTGAGTGTGAGAGAGTGTTAGTGAGTGAGTGAGTGAGTGTGAGAGAGTGAGTGAGTGAGTGAGTGTGAGAGAGTGAGTGTGAGTGAGTGAGTGTGAGAGAGTGAGTGTGAGTGAGTGACTGTGAGTGAGTGTGAGAGTGAGTGTGAGTGAGTGTTAGTGAGTGAGTGACTGTGAGTGAGTGTGAGAGTGAGTGTGAGTGAGTGTGAGAGAGTGTTAGTGAGTGAGTGAGTGAGTGTGAGAGAGTGAGTGTGAGTGAGTGTGAGAGAGTGAGTGAGTGAGTGAGTGTGAGAGAGTGAGTGAGTGAGAGTGAGTGTGAGTGAGTGTGAGAGTGAGTGAGTGAGTGAGTGTGAGTGAGTGAGTGAGAGTGAGTGTGAGTGAGTGAGTGAGTGTGAGAGAGTGAGTGAGTGAGAGTGAGAGTGAGTGAGTGAGTGAGTGTGAGTGAGTGAGTGAGAGTGAGTGAGTGAGTGAGTGAGAGTGAGTGTGAGTGAGTGAGTGAGTGTGAGTGAGTGAGAGTGAGTGTGAGTGAGTGAGTGAGTGAGTGAGAGAGTGAGTGAGTGAGTGAGTGAGTGAGTGAGAGAGTGAGTGTGAGTGAGTGTGAGAGAGTGAGTGAGTGAGTGTGAGAGAGTGAGTGAGTGAGAGTGAGTGAGTGAGTGAGTGAGTGAGTGTGAGTGAGTGAGTGAGTGAGTGAGTGAGTGTGAGAGAGTGAGTGAGTGAGAGTGAGTGTGAGTGAGTGTGAGAGTGAGTGAGTGAGTGAGTGAGTGTGAGTGAGTGAGTGTGAGTGAGTGAGTGAGTGAGTGAGTGAGTGAGTGAGTGAGAGTGAGTGTGAGTGAGTGTGAGAGTGAGTGAGTGAGTGAGTGAGTGAGTGAGTGAGTGAGTGTGAGTGAGTGAGTGAGAGTGAGTGTGAGTGAGTGAGTGAGTGAGTGAGTGAGTGAGTGAGAGTGAGTGTGAGTGAGTGTGAGAGTGAGTGAGTGAGTGAGTGAGTGAGTGAGTGAGTGAGTGAGTGAGTGAGTGTGAGTGAGTGAGTGAGAGTGAGTGTGAGTGAGTGAGTGAGTGAGTGAGTGAGTGAGTGAGAGAGTGAGTGAGTGAGTGAGTGTGAGTGAGTGAGTGAGAGTGAGTGTGAGTGAGTGAGTGAGTGAGTGAGTGAGTGAGAGAGTGAGTGAGTGAGTGAGAGAGTGAGTGAGTGAATTTTTGAAAATCTTTTTTAAAAAATTACTGGAGTCTGGTGAAGCCGCCTCCCTACAGTGCAGCATAAATGATGAGTGAGTATATCGCTGCTGTCGGAATAAACCTCGTATCCCCATTTTTAACATTTTTCAGTTTTTTACATAATTTTAAAATACCTGTCGCCCTTTACGCTGCCTGCAAATTTCATGAAGAGCGGAGTAAACGAAACGGCCCAAAGTGGCTTGGAAAGACGTCCGGTTCCATTGACTTACATTGAAAGTAAAGTAGGTTTTTCCCTTCTCCTGTGAGTTACCATTTTGGAGATACGAGGTTTTCTTCCAACAATTGCGATACATTTATCTTATTACTATCTTTATTAACGCCTTAGGTCTAAACTGATCGTCACATAATCCTTGTAAACATCAAAGGTATTAATATTTATTTGTTTTCAAATATTTTTTTATCTGTATGGACCACAGGATGAACTAGTTCACCATAGTAGTCCATAAGCTAAACTGGAGGCTTGTAAGAGATCAAGAGGGCGACCCATCAGCTTGGCTGAAGTTTAGTCAGTCAGTTGGCCAGGCTTCATTTCAGCCTAATCAACATATCATTTAACAGAAGCTGCGTCACTCTTAATCAAGCAAGTACACAAGTTTGTGCTTGACTTGGCATCAATCAGGCATGGAAAAGCCTTTGAATGCAGGACTGAGAGACGGATTCCTGCCAGTTAGGACTAATGGGAAAATATCCTACTTATCAATTTACTGTGAAACTCAAAACCCAAGCGCAATGTCCTCGGGGACTGAGCAGTTCAATCAGCTGCCTGTTTTGACTGATTCACACAGTAATAACACAGAAACTCAGTACTCTGCCTGTGTTCAGTGTGAGCTAACAACCTGCTTTAGATTCACTCATCATCATTAAGCCAGAGAAGAGCTCAGGCGCAGAGCCATTTTCAGTCAATAAACAGTTAAACAGTCTAAATTTCATACAAAGTGGTCAACAGTAGCTCATAAAAGTGAATGATGTGGTTTGCTGATACGCACCAATCAGGCGTAACATCATGACCACCTCCTCGTTTCTACGCACACTGAGTGGATCAGACACAGCAGTGCTGCTGGAGTTTTAAACACTGTGTCCACTCACTGTCCACTCTATTAGACACTCCTACCTTGTCGGTCCACCTTGTAGATGTAAAGTCAGAGACGACAGCTCATCTGCTGCTGCACAGTTTGTGTTGGTCATCCTCTAGTCCTTCATCAGTGGTCACAGGATGCTGCTGGCTGGATGTTTTTGGTTGGTGGACTATTCTCAGTCCAGCAGTGACACTGAGATGTTTAATAACTCCAGCAGCACTGCTGTGTCTGATCCACTCAGACCAGCACAACACACACTAACACACCACCACCAGTCAGTGTCACTGCAGTGCTGAGAATGACCCACCACCCAAACAGTACCTGCTCTGTGAGGGTCCATGGGGGTCCTGACCACTGAAGAACAGGGTAACAGAGTATCAGAGAAACAGATGGACTACAGTCTGTAACTGTAGAACTACAGAGAGCAGCTATACGGTCAGTGGAGCTGATAAAGTGGACAGTGAGCGTAGAAACGAGGAGGTGGTCAGAGTGTTCTGCCTGATCGGTGTAAACACACGTGAGGTCAAACCGAGGTTAGATTCCAGTGGCAGCCACTTATATAAGGGTTGTAAGTAAATCAGTGTCTGCTGTAACGAGCTAAAGCTTATAAACAAACAAACAAACAAACACACCAAGCATTTTGTGTGGGTCACAAACATTACCTCCCTTTCACAGTTGTGTGTGACCCTATCATGACCCCGTCAAATGTATACAGTCTCTGAAATTCCTACATCATGCTGGCAGAGTGCTGACCGAAGTAGTACCGGACAGTGTAAGCAGGGTCGGAGGGGTAAATCTACATGCGTCTTCCTGTACGAATTGCTGATTACTTGTTATAAAAATGCAAAAAAAATAATCTGGAACCTAATCTAGAATAATCTAATCTCATTAGCTACTATTAAAACAATTAAAGACTCCAGGTAAAGAGGAAATCTGCAACTGCTGTATGAAAGAAAAGCAGGTAGGGGGCACTGCGTGGGTGCAACGTGTACATCCACTTAAAAATGTCATGAAGTGTTTCGGTGGAGTTAACCGGAATTCGGATAAGGCATGTTTATTGGTAATACATCAAATAAATCACGGAGAAGGTGAGGACACACAAGGTGGCGTCCCAGTAGTCTACACGTTTAACAACATGGCCCAATCTAAATGGAGTAAAATATGGAAATATTTCAGACATATATGGTTTAAGGTTTCCAGCTTTCTGCCCAATGACTACTGGGATAAGTTCCAGCTACCTTTGTGACCCAGAAGGATAAGCGGCGTAGACTATGTGTGTGTGTGTGTGTGTGTGTGTGTGTGTGTGTGTGTGTAGTTTAAGGGCCTTCGAGGCCTCCAGGTGGACACAGCCAAGCCTGCTCTTCGTGAAGCTGAACCGAAGGCCTACTGTGTCAGATTAACCCTCAGATTAATGGTTCTAAACATAATAGAGAGAGAATAAACGTAAAGAGTCACTGTAAAACTGCTATAAGGTACACGTATCGCTGCTGCTGGAACAAAACCTCGTATCTCCATTTTTGGCGCTTTTCAGTTTTGACATAGTTCAAAAATGCCTGTGTAAACTTCATGACGAATGGACCAAAAGAAAGGGCCCAAAATGACCTGGAGAAAATTCTGGTTCCATTGACTTACACTAAAAGTAAAGTATGTTTTTTGCTTCTCCTGTAAAGTGACCGTTTGGGAGATGAGAGGTTTTGAAATGAACAGTTCAACAATAAATGGTCTTGAACACTGGCGTTAATGCATAGCTGCTATAGCACCAACCTTATACCCTGAAGATCAGCGCAGACTGCTGCTCACCATAGCAATGCAGACAACAGTCTTGCCTAGTCAGTAGATAATGAAACGGCAAAGAGAGAGATTTAAGACGAACATTGATAGTTTGGAGATGTATGGACTGATTTGCTTTTATAATCACTCCGGCTGGTTTCCTGATATGTTTAACCTGCAAGGAGAAACTGACAAACACTAGTCACGAAACTAAACTCAGCTTCTTGCTCAAATTTTAGCTTAAATGGTGCAGCACTTAGCTACATCCTGGCACCATTTAAGGTGAAAAAGGAAAATCTGTACGAGAAGCTGGCGAATGAGAAGCCACTTCAGCCTCGCAAAGAGTCGAACGCTGAGAGACGTTTTACAAGAAACTGATCAACTTTTGAGGAAAAGTTTCCTGCTGGAGATGCGAGAAAAGCGGCTACAGCTGAGCTGAAGCTTAAAGCCGAGCAAAGTAAGTCTGAGTCCTTGTTTATATTTTTTATTCTACTTTCATACATCAGCACATCCTGAGACACATTTACAGCCAAGAAGGTAAAATTAATGTAAATTGTTGTGGCTCCCAAAGTGGTTTGATTTCTGTTGAAAGGACAAAATGGCTTTTCTTCACAGTTGGGTTACGACCCCTGGCCTTCTGCTACCACACAACTAAAACCCCATAGGGCGTAACATAGGGAGGTTATTCTTCCTCAATTTTGATCGTGATTTTTCTTTTATGGCCCAAAGGCCAGACTAACAAAGGCCTAGCTCTAATAGTAACGGTTTCCCGCTCGTCTATTACATATGCCATTAAATGGATTCCGTTATTAAATACTAATGATTCTAAATAAACACTAATGATTTCTTGTATAATTGTGTTTTATCACCTGTCTGTAAAGCACTCTGAGCTGCCAGCGGCATGAAAAGTGCTATATAAATTTAAAAATATTATATTATTTTCATTATTATTACCAAACTCTGGTTTTAAGTACAATTGCTATGGGAATGAAAACAAGTAAAGATCACAAAACAACCACACAGTGGCACAGATTAGATCAAGAAAGCGATCAGGGCCTACAAACCAACATTAAATATTCAGAAAGTATTAAATATTCAGCAATTTACCTGACAGATCTTTTGCAACACTCTCTAGCGCTGCTCTGAGCTCTGGAAAGCAGCACATGATGGCAAAACATTTGGGAATATTATAGCAACTATACACTGCCCTGCGATGGACTGGTGACCTGTCCAGGGTGTATCCTGCCTTCCGCCCGAAGACTGCTGTGATAGGCTCCAGCACCCCCCCACGACCCTGACGGAGAAGCGGCTTAGTGGATGGATGGATGGATGGATGGATGGATGGATGGATGGATAGCAACTATACACTGTCCACACAGAGGACAGGATCTGAGCTGATTCCATGTGTCTATGAGGTGCCTAAGTGCGACTTAACCCTTCCATTAAACTCAAATGCAGTTTTCTTTCTGTTCTCTTTCCCTGACTGTGCGATATTAACCAAATCATAAGGTTCATACTCTTTTCGACTCAAGCGGCATAAACTCTTACAGACAAAACAATCCAAGTTTTAATCTAATTTTTTCAAATTAAGGCTTGCAGGTTTTATGAATGGTCACTGTCACACACAGCCAGACGCACACATACACACAAACCTGAGTGTGTTGTCGTTCTTTGTTGGTCTTCTAACAGCGCTGATGTGAGATATACTGCCTGTCAGTGAGCTGCATCTGCTGGCCACTTCTGCAGCCTCGCCAATCTGTGACAGAATCTGGTGGTTCTTCTATGGTAAAAGTCTTTAAATACACTATATTTCCAAAAGTATTCGCTCGCCTGGCTTCACACACATATGAAATTTAGTGACATCCCATTCTTAATCCATAGGGTTTAATATGATGTCGACCCACCCTTTGCAGCTATAACAGCGTCAGCTCTTCTGGGAAGGCTTTCCTCAAGGGTTAGGAGTGCGTTTGTGCACAGCACATTTGTGAGGTCAGACGCTGATGTTGGACGAGAAGGCCTGGCTCACAGTCTCCGCTCTAATTCATCCCAAAGGTGTTCTATGGGGTTGAGGTCAGGACTCTGTGCAGGCCAGTCAAGTTCTTCAACACCAAACTGGCTCATCCGTGTCTTTATGGACCTGCTTTGAGCACTGGTGCGCAGTCATGTTGGAACAGGAAGGGGCCGTCCCCAAACTGTTCCCACAAAGTTGGGAGCGTGAAATTGTCCAAAATCTCTTGGTGCTGAAGCTTTAAGAGTTCCTTTCACTGGAACTAAGGGGCCGAGCCCAACTCCTGAAAAACACCCCCACACCATGATCCCCCCTCCACCAAACTTTACACTCAGCACAATGCAGTCAGACAAGTACCGTCTCCTGGCAACCGCCAAACCCAGACTCGTCCATTGGATTCCCAGATGGAGAAGCGTGATTGGTCACTCCAGAGAACTCGTCTCCACTGCTCTAGAGTCCAGTGGCGGCGCTTTACTCCACTGCATTCCAAGCTTTGCATTGCACTTGGTGATGTAAGGCTTGGATGCAGCTGCTCGGCCATGGAAACCCATTCCATGAAGCTCTCTACGCTGTTCTTGAGCTGATCTGAAGGCCACATGAAGTTTGGAGGTCTGTAGTGATTGACTCTGCAGAAAGTCGGTGACCTCTGCGCACTATGCCCCTCAGCATCCGCTGACCACTCTGTCATTTTACGTGGCCGACCACTTCGTGGCTGAGTTGCTGTCGTTCCCAATCGCTTCCACTTTGTTATAATCCCACTGACAGTGGACTGTGGAATATTTAGTAGTGAGGAAATTTCACGACTGGACTTGCTGCACAGGTGGCGTCCGATCACGGCACCACGCTGGAATTCACTGAGCTCCTGAGAGCGACCCATTCTTTCACTAATGTCTGTAGAAGCAGTCTGCAGGCCTAGGGGCTCGGCTTTATACACCTGTGGCCATGGAAGTGACTGGAACACCTGAATTCAATGATTTGGATCCGTGAGTGAATACTTTTGGAAATATTGTGTATGTACGTCACTTACAGACCACATTTAAAAGATCATCTGAACATCCAAACCAAAAAATCAGATTTGGGCCACTTTTACCTGCTGTGTGAACGTGGCCTCATCTTCCACGTCACAGACTGGACGTGGCGGCGTCACGTGATACACGCCCGGGAGTACGTTTTTAAGGGGACGGAAAAAGAATTAACAGAATTAAAAAAAAATCTAAATAACTCACACGGCAAGATTACATCAGTTAAAGGCTCTGAATGTCGGTTTCGATTAGTTTTCGATGAATTGCCCAGTCCTAATCAGAACTGTCAGTAATTCCAAAATCCAGAACCGGAAACTGGATTCAAGGTCCAGATTTGAAGGTCTTTGTATGGCACCAGTCCAAAGAGCCCTTCATTTCTGACAGTGTAGTCAGCAGTAATAAACAACTATTGACGTTTTTTGGCTTTATCAACCTGTCAGCCAATCAAAAAGATCAGATCGCCTCTTATCATCAAACTCCCTTGCACAGTTTAGGCACTTAGGCCCTTCAACCGCCACCCTCATTACATGCTTATTAATTAATTCCACATATATGAATGAAATAATTCCCCTCGTAGGCTGCTGTGGAAAAAATGATTTATAAATGATCAGTTAAAGTATATTGCATGCTACTGTGACTGCTTAATGCCAGCATAAGCAAAGCGTTTTCAAATTCACTGAGCAATTAGAACTAATTTTATTTTTTAAGTGCTGATATTTGCTGGTGCTTATCTCCTGCTGACAGACATATTGTGAATCCTTTGCTCCAGGGCTTTATCTCAACAGTGTGTTTAATGTCTTGCCTTGTTTGCTTCAGTGCTCTATTACCCTAATGAGGATCTCTGCTTGTGAGTCATATATCACTGGACAAAATCCCAGAGGCTGAACTACAGCCTGCTGTAGCGTTTGCATGCAATGATAAGAGCCAGGCCAGTTTAAACAAAGATTCTTGTCAAATGTACAAGGAATTTGTGGTGCTCAAGCTAGAAAATGCAAGACAGGTCAGCGGGCTCCGGGTTCTGAAACTAAACTGTTGTACCTTGAAAATGTACCACGCACCGTTTGACATCCAATAAAAAAACAAAGCCAAGTGTTAATGGGGCTGCAATCAAGATCAATTATAGTTAATGCAGTTCATTAGCGCTGATTCATAATTGATTGAATCAGTTCTCTAGCAGGGCCATTATCAGTGAACCGAGTATTTCAAAACAGTTCAACTGCTGTCGGATGATGAAAGGTTATGGAAAAATGCCATCGAGCTCAACGCAGCCATACATATCCCTTATTTCTTTCTTTAAACTTGAATGAGTTCAAGTTAATGGGAATTTGTTAATGTAAAGACACTGTATTGCCTTCCTTGCTGCTCTGTCCTATTCTATTCCTTTATTTTGACCTACATAGGGAACCGTGCAGAAGTCAGAGACCACTCTATCTTTTATTTAATCTCCAGGCAAAATAACCACGTTTTTCAGCGTCAGGATAAACAGAAAATTACAAGGAAATCTTGACAACGCAGAGTTTTTCAGTGAGGATACACTCAAAGTACTGAAGCGCCCTTGAGCAAGACACCTGACCCCCAACTGCTCCCCGAGTGCCCCCCCAATCCGGGCAAGGATTCACTAGTGTGTATGTGATGCTTCACTGCACGGATGGGCTCGAATGCGGAGGTGAAATTTCCCCGCTGTGGGCTCACTTAACTAACTTAACGCTGATAGGAGGATCTCAAAGTGCTTGGGTCATCTTTTGGTCCAAAATTCCCATGGAAGGTAAAGAGGATTCTACATCATTGCCCATGACGTGCAAACAGAACAGTATGGATAAAACTGATCCAGGCACAATGTAGGCACTGAATAATTGATTCTGTTCTGCCTACACTTTCCGGCTGGGGTGCTACACCCTGGAGTGGGACTACTTTCACCTCCTCTTTCTGCAAAAACACAACAATTATAATAATAACACAGCAGCACTGTTGCACGGATGGGACGTTGGCTTGGGTTTTCCATACGAGCCAGCGCTGTAAACATTTTTAGGATCTGTACACGTGAAGACATGCCAGGCGGTCGGGTACGGCGGGGACAGCTTGTACAAAACATCCACATAAACCCGGCGCTGCACCGGTGTGATAAAAACCAACAGCACCTGCTCAAACAGCCTCGGCTGTCTCTGCGGCAAACCTGCAAATGCGTGAGATCAACTGTCCTTAGCCATGGCCTGCAGTGCTTGTACTGGCTTATCAGAGGATCATTCAAATCCTTAGCCTGGCTTAGCTGTGTAATCAACTCAGCAATATGAGGAGAGCATTAACCCTGAAGAAGAGTAAACCTCTGTTCATTTATGGGAGATTAAACACAATAGAAACAACATCGGTTAGTGGTGTGTAATGGTTTTTAGTAAAACGCCCTGATTCTGCCAACAGGCTATTATACAGACAGGCCTTTACAGACAGCATCACATGACTAATATGAGTGACATCACTCTAAACTTTACGATGTTATCGAGCACATTAAGTGGTGCCTTGTGTACCTCAGCGGTAAACATTTCCAAAGCTGCTCCTGCACCAGCTTGTTCTGCTCGGATCCTGACCTTAAGCACGGCATGAGGAACAAAGCATGAGAGGTGGCGGAGCAGCGTTCGAGGGCATTCAAACAGATACTGATCACCATCTGGAAAACGTCTATTCAAATCGAGCAGCTACTCTCACGGGCTGACCAGCAAGGCCAGCTGGTGATTTAATGCAGATACCCATCAAAAAGTAAATGGGGAAGGAAGCTGACTACCAATGTGACATCAGCCTCTTTGTTGACTGTCCAATAAAAAAGTCAATGTCTCAGATGACGTGAGTGTTTTCTGACTTTCCTGTCTGGGAAAAAAAGCACAGTGAGCTTTTAGACCTCACACCACTCAGTGCCTGCTGCCCGTAAATACAACAAACCTGTTACAACAAATAGATATACTTTTATTTCTACTCTCTTATGCTGTAATTATGGTTTTTAGTTTCTGTCTAACTTTATTTGTACTTTTGATTTTCTGCATAGTTTATATAAGTTTATGCGCAATATGTGTCGCTACTGAAACACTGCAATTTCACCTGGGATCAATAAAGTACTATCTCTCTATCTACCTGTCTGTCTATCTACCTGTCTATCTGTCTGTCTATTTATCTGTCTATCTGTCTGTCTATCTACCTGTCTGTCTGTCTATCTACCTGCCTATCTGTCTGTTTATCTGTCTGTCTATCTATTTGCCTATCTGTCTATTTATCTGTCTGTCTGTCTATCTATCTACCTGTCTGTCTGTCTATTTACCTGTCTACCTGTCTGTCTATCTGTCTGTCTATCTACCTGCCTATCTGTCTGTTTATCTGTCTATTTATCTGTCTGTCTGTCTATTTACCTATTTGCCTATCTGTCTGTCTATCTACCTGTCTATCTGTCTATTTATCTGTCTATCTGTCTGTCTATCTACCTGTCTGTCTGTATGTCTACCTGCCTATCTGTCTGTTTATCTGTCTATCTATTTGCCTATCTGTCTATTTATCTGTCTGTCTGTCTATCTATCTATCTACCTGTCTGTCTATCTGTCTGTCTATCTACCTGCCTATCTGTCTGTTTATCTGTCTATTTATCTGTCTGTCTGTCTATCTGTCTATTTACCTATTTGCCTATCTGTCTGTCTATCTGTCTATTTATCTGTCTGTCTATCTATCTATCTATCTATCTATCTACCTGTCTATCTATCTATCTATCTATCTATCTATCTATCTATCTATCTATCTATCTATCTGTCTATCTGTCTGTCTGTCTGTCTGTCTGTCTGTCTGTCTGTCTAAAAACTTTAATGTAGGATAGCGTCTAATCACATATATGCTGTACTGTTACTCTCCAACCAGGCTAATCCATGTATCCAAGTCCTGATTCAGTCTTTCCACAGAAACCAATCTAACATTCACATCATTCTGGGAACTGCAGTAAGGCCTTCCAGTGTGCTTTCATCTTTTCATACGGGATGAAGGGAACAAAGGAGGAAGGACAAAAGCGGACCAAAACAGGCCGGCCCTCATCTCCACAAGAGCGCGCTTCATGCCAAGAACAGCAACGCCGGACTGCACGCTGGGATCCGATTTCACAGGCTGAGAATGGAATTGGAAAACCTGCATCTCGTCTGCAGGGGGCACTTTCTCCAGACCTAGTGATACATATTCCCACTACACACAGCGTCCTGGCAAGGGTGTGTCTGGAGGACCCAAACTACTAAACAGATCAAAGCCGAAAAGGATCCGAATGCATGGACTGGATACCTATGAAGAATTGTATATAGATCATTATTACTATTATCGATTATTATTAATAACTAAGTAGCGAATTCTGGAATTTTGGGTTTGAAGTTCAACAACTTGAAATTAAAGCACAGAACATCAGTTTTAACTTAACAATACTGACATTGATTTATAAAGACTCCATCTGGCTTCCTGTTACATTTAATCTGCACCAAGAAACTGACAAACACTGAAAGAGTTTCGAAGCTTCTCGTTCTAATTTTCCCGTTCCACCTTAAATGGTGCAGGAGTTACATCCTGGCACCACAGGCACCAGTTAAGGTGGAACAGGAAAATTTGAACCAGAAGCTTGAATGAAAAGCGACTTGAGCCTCGTAAAAAGTCGAACGTTGAGAGACATTTTACAAGAAACTGTTCTACTTTTGAGTAAAATTTTCCTGCCAGAGATGCGAGAAAAGCAGCTACAGCCGAGCGTAAAGTCAGTCTCTTTCTTAATATTAATGTTATGTTTTTTAGCCTGTACTTCAGCACAAACTGACACATGTTTATAGCCAAGATGGTAAAATGGACATAAAATGATGTGGCAGGTTGACCCATGTAGCAATTACAGCACTTTTTATACAGAGACTTATTATACTACCGTTGGTGTTTCAGACGTTTTGGCCTTCAAGTCAGCAAAAAGCAAAATGAATGCAATGAAACTCAGTAAAAAAGAGCTATGAATCATATATGGTTGGGTCCATGTACATTGAAAAGCTTTTAATTAAAACACTTAAACATCATTTTACTTAACATTTGCTTCCAATTGTTTTGTACCAAAACAGTGTCAAAACACCCAAGTACTAAATCTCCAGCTGTGTATTTGTCATATGACTGGTTAGATTGGTATATAAGCCCGAGCTTTAGTTCAGACTAGGTATTGCGAGGTATTGGTTTCCCTGTGAATCTACCGAGCATCTTCTGCACAGGTGCTTATCTTGTTATTGACCTTCTGCCCGGTTTGCTGGATTCATGGTTTTGACCCATCGCTTGGTTCGTGGACTCCGTTCGGATCTGCCCTGGTCCGTTATGGTTGCCGTTCCTACTCTGCTGTGTTTACTGGAATTGACCTGTTCCTGTTTCCTGACCACTCCACATCCCTGATTCTACAAGCAAAGCCTCAGTTGTGTCTTCTAACCACAAGCGCCACATGTTACAAGAGCAGAGGACAGAGCCAAAACAACAGACCGCCACCGTTAACTTACTTACAGCGTAATATACTGAATTCACTTCCACATCAACAGAGCTGCGTTTCCTTTTATTGTAAGATGCATCACAACAAGTCCTCTACATGTCAGCTCTCCTCCACAAGTCACATCAGTTATGCAACACCAAAGATCTCCTGCAACACCACTACTACAGCAACAATAAGAGGCTCTGATTACACGGAGCTTAATGCAATAAAACACTCAGGTTTCTTCGCTGGAAAGAGGCTTGGTGTATGTTTGACACAGAAGGGCAATTTTTCTGATAATGATGCCTTAAGCCAAAAACTCCCCTCTGCAGGAAAATCACACTCTAAAATACAAAGCTTTACACTTTTTAGACAAACCTCACTACTTCTGGGGTTTAAACTAGTGGAATATCTGTAGATAAGCTCAGACTAAACCTATAGGGCATTTATTGACATCAGTGTAGTTATGTTTGTATTTAATCTGAGACCTCATTTAAATACTAATATAACTACATTGATAGCTATATTATTGATAATGTAATGTAGTATGCATGATATATACATATACATATATATATATATATATAACACTGTTATCAGAACAAAACCTCGTATCTCCAAATTTGGCAACTTTAAACTTTACAGGAGAAGGAAAAAACCTACTTTACTTTTAATGGAAGTCAATGGAACCAGACGTTTTTTCAAGTTGTTTTGGGCCGTTTCTCTTGCTCCATTCTTCATGAAATTTACAGACAATGTACAGGACAACAGCCATTTCCATTATTCCAATTATAGCAAAAAACAAAAAAATGACAAAAAAACAAGATTTTATATATAATCACTGTTATCGGAACAAAATCTTAAAAAAAGAAAAACATAAAAACGTACTTTAGTCAGTGGAACCAGACTTATAAGCTTAAATAAGCTTGTTTCTGTGATGCAAACAGAAAATATTTTTAATATAAATAGCCAGCCACATTTGGCAGTGAAATAATAACAA
Source organism: Pygocentrus nattereri (assembly GCF_015220715.1). Lineage (NCBI taxonomy): Eukaryota > Metazoa > Chordata > Actinopteri > Characiformes > Serrasalmidae > Pygocentrus > Pygocentrus nattereri. The sequence goes on from NC_051219.1 coordinate 44,829,114, forward strand.
ATAACACAAATACAGCTTCTCTGATTTCAGTGATGTTCGGCACACCTCTCTTACTTTCGTCTGAATAGCATCCGGTTACCAGGGATGAACTAAAATTTCGGCCACTGAAAATTTTGCCTGAAAATAGCAAAGATTACAATTAAGTGCAAAAACTGAAGACTGGTCTCTTCCAGAATGACGACGTCATCCACACGGCACGGAGGGTCCCTGAGTGGTTTGATGAGTATAATGATGATGTAAATTATAAGCGATGGCTTAGATTTTGGACGTTTGTGTTCGGCCTCTCCACCGCCGATACACCAGTTTAGGGAACATCTTTTAAAAGAATGGTGTTCTATCCCGCAGGTACAGTTCCAGACTTGTAGAGTCCACACCAAGGATCATTGAGCTGTTCTAATGGCTCGTGGTGGCCCAACACCTTACTAACCCTTGTGTGGTGTTCAGGTCAGTGGGACTCATTTTCAATGTTCACCAAAAGAATAAATGATGCACTTTATTGTTATTTCAGCCTCAGATTCTTGGCCTTTGCTCATTTTCTGTGAAGAACATGTAAAACTGCCCATTTTCAGTGTTTCTCAAGATGATTATGCCATGGCCACCACTTAGCAAGCATGATCTTATTGCCATTATTGTTGGTTAGTGTAGTGGTTAACACCTCTGCCTTCTACCCTGTAGACTGGGGTTCAATCCCCACCTGGGTAAACACCCTACACTATACCAATAAGAGTCCTTGGGCAAGACTCCCAACACCACCTTCACCTGCCTGTGTAAAATGATCAAACTGTAAGTCGCTCTGGATAAGAGCGTCAGCCAAATGCCATAAATGTAAATGTACCATGCCTTACTAAGTCGTGGCCACGCCTTACTAACTCATGGGAACGAAATCATGCTTGCTAAGTCAACAACATTTTTATTTATATGGGATGTCACCAGCAGGGCCCCGGATCTTCACGCTGTTCACCCCCACAGAGGTGGTGTTGGGCTGAACCTGTGGGGAGTAAAAGAGTGGAGGTGCTCTGTCCTTCACTCTGTTCTCCTCCTACATGGCCTGCTGTTAGTGTGTGTGTGAGGGTGGACAACATGGACAGGCTGCTGACTGGCTACAGCTGCTAAAGTAGAACCCTACATTGGACACTTGTGGCATTTTAAACATCTGGTATTTTTACATCAATTGTTATGGCTGCATTGATTAAAATAACAATGTGGTGGGTCCAGGAGACCACCGAGTAACACACACATCAACACCACACAAGGGTTAAGACACTTTATGCTGGTTTTACTTTTACATTTGTCCCCTGTCTTTATGTAGCAGTGAGAATGAGGGTAAGGTTTATTCCCCATGATCAGGTCATCATCTTCACAGCCCTATCATCTCCTTTGACCTGCTTCAGACTGATTCTTGTCTGGTTAGGATGCTGGGTTTGCTCGTTAACTCAGTAACCCTCCTTCTTTAGATACACTTTGGCATAGAGTGCCGTTTAAGTAGAGACAAAAGTGCAGATTTTCCGACGTTCATCATCACAATACAATACAACACAATACATCATCACAATACAATGTGCCAGCTGCAAAACCCACACAGAGGATGGATGGATGGATGGATGGATGGATACTTTATTGATCCCAAAGGAAAGCTAGCAAATTTAGGAAGTACATTTACCTGCAGGGAGTCCCTGCAACCATAAATCAATAAACTAAAATAAGTTAAAAACGGCTTAATAAGGACACTTCCACACTTATGAAGCACTATTCTTACTTTACACCCCTGGTCTTCCTAAACCCAGCTGAAGGACACAGATTTGGGTTGAGAAAAGGCGGATGGAGGTGGGGGTGAGGTGGGGGTGCGGGGCTATGTAGGGTTTGGACATTCCTATGAGAGCTCATCTAAGCCTGTCCTATTTAATAACACAGAAATTGCTCCAACAATAGTGTTTAATGGACTTGATTGCGAGGTTTTTAATTTTAATTACTTTATTTCCCCAGGTCTCAGCAGTACAACTGCTTTGCCTCCTCCTGTGTCTTGAAAGCAGGAAAGTGAAAAGTGAGGCAGGCTGACAGCTTGTTAGCCAAGTCAAAATAAATACCATATTAAATTAGACCATTTAGATCAGGGGTGTTAAAATCAACCACTAAAAGGGCCATATTAAAAAATCTCAGCAAATCCATGGGCCAGCTGAGTTTTTGGCTATGTTCTCCTTATCAAGCTGAAGTGGCAGAAACCTGCTGTAGTGATGCAGGCATTGCAGAGCCATAGAGTTTCAATAAGTGCTTTGAAAATAATTTAATTACGTTCACATTTCCAGGCTGAAGTGGCACAAATTCAATTTTTTTTGTCCTAATGTGACTCAGATCTGATGCTTTCACGGCTGTGTGGACCCAAATCTGATCTTTTAAAATCGGACCTGAGCCACTTTCATATGTGGTCCTAGATCAGATACGAATTCGATTCGTGGCCATGTGACGTTAATATTATGCTTAATGTGACGTAATACATGCAGAATCTATTTCGAGACTTTCTTGCTGAAATAATCAAGGCCTTCCCTGAAAAAGACGTCGTCTGGACGGCAGCAGATGTTGATAAAACATGTTTATATCATTCAGCTTTAATGGAGCCTTCACAGATGAGCACGTCACCCAGGCCATGTGCACTAATGCCCCCCTAAACCATCATGAATACTGGCTTTAGAACTGAGCACTGATAACAAGCTGAGTGGTCTTCAGCCCGGAGGACACAGTGTCCATGATTTCCACAAAGAATTTCAAATGTTGATTCGTCGGACCGTTGGACACTTTTCCACCTCCCCTCAGTCCATTTTAAATGAGCTCAGGCCCAGAGAAGGTGGCAGCGTTTCTGGATCCTGTTTATATTTGGGTTCTTCTTTGTGTTTCAGAGTTTAACAGCATGGGCAAATATTTTTCAAAAAACAATAAAATTTCTCAGTTTTAACATTTGATTTGTTGTCTTTGTACTATTTTTAATGAAATATAGGGTTTAAATGATTCGCACATCAATGCATTTTGTTTGTGTTTACATTTGTGTCCCAACAATTTTGGAAATGGGGCAGCGCATGAATAGCATTTTAGAATTTTTTGATGTCCTTCAAATGGTCCACAAACTTTGTTTCTCAGTATAACAGATGTGCTTTACCTGGAATTAAAACCTATTGCATCTAATATCTATTCTGTTACAATGCTATTACAATACAATGCCCCTTTATTTCTTGTATCATAGGTCAGCAGGTGCTGTACTAGAACAAGACAGCCAGAATAAATAACCAGCTCATTCTAACGTGTGACACAAACTGCTTTAGGCAAAACCATTCATTTTAAAATAACAGCTGAAATTGCGTTACATAATTTGCATTACGTAATGTTAAAATCATGCTATCAGGCACAGTGTCCCGAGAACCCACTGCACAGTCAGTGGAAACCAGTCCCTTTCCAGCCAAGTGCCCTGCCAGTGGCCCCAAATTCTCCCACCTCTAATCTGTTCATTATCCTTTCTGATGTTTCCTCCGTTTCTTTTAATCTGTCTTGCTCGCCGAACACTGTGATTATTCCGAGCTGCAGTTTGAGACTTTAAGCCAAAAAGACAGGGGAGGAGGACCAAATGAAACAGTGTCACTGGCTTAACTTGCACAGATACAGATCATACAGATCAAAGCAAACCATCACAACACTGTGCGTGACATGAAAGGATAGAGTGTAAGAAAAGGAGCTGGGCTGACCTTTAAACAGTGTGTCCAGGTCATGAGCGGGAACCAGACAGAAAGCTGACAGGAGTGTATTGTACTGCTCTGACGCCTATTAACCCCCAGAGACTCTCTTAACCGTGGAAAAACGAAGATCAGAGAGAACAAACTCAAGGCTTTCGCCGCACTGATTTTCCTTACAGACTCCTGGGTGAACAGCCTATAATGACATGCTTTGGAGATCCTATGAATTGAAGGATGGTTCTTGGAGGAAACGCTCAAGGCTGACATCTGAGATTCAAAGACAAGACCTGTGTTAAGTACCGCTCCTGTTGCCAGGCCACTTAAGAAAGTGTAACTAAGTCAGCATGCAGGCAGTAAAGAGGAAGATGCATTCCTACAGCTATCTACACCCAGTGCTTTAACAGGGGCAGTAATGTCTTTAGGTCACTCAGTTGACCGCTCCATGGTAAGTTCGATCCAGTCTGGCTGATACAACCTGTTTCTCTTCCTAATCAATTATTAGTATCAAAGCATGCGTCAGAACATAGGCTGGCTCTGGCCCAACAGCCTTGCTACTGAGATCATCTAGAATGACTGTGTATCTTTGCGTTTTACAGACTGGAGTGGACCAATGGGAAACAATAAAGGTTGTGTAAGTGATGCACAGTTGGTGACCAAGTTACTGAGTGGTTGAACCGTTACTACAGCCGGTTTATGAAGAGCCTGGCCACTTCCTATTTCCCCCGTTATATCAAAAACAGGACTGCAAAACAGCAGAGGGCGCCTGCAAGCATGTCCTCAATGGAGCCAGAGCACGCAGGGACAACGAAGCGAGGATTAGCTGTAGTGAAGCAGGCACTGCAGAGCCATAGAGAAGCCATATTTCAATAAGTGCTTTAAAAATATTTTAATTACGTTCACATTTCCAGGCTGAAGTGGCACAAATTCTATTTTATTATCCTAATGTGACTCAGATCTGGTGTTTTCAGGGCTGTGTGGACACAAATCTGATCTTCTCAAAGCCGACCTGAGCCATTTTCATGTGGTCCTAGATCGGATGCGTATCCGATTCGTGGCCATGCGACCTTAACGTGACGCTCAGATCGGACTTCATGTGCTATTTTCCACCGCGCATGCGCCATCATTCAGCGTTACCATGGTAACAGCGCCGAACAGACGTCAAAGCCTGTAAACGGTGGAAAAGCAGCTCGTCTCACCTTTTCCTCCTCCGTCTGGCTCTAATAATGAAGCTGAGAGCTGATCAGAGTTAATGATCTTCTCAGCGAAGCTCGTTCTGCTCGTTAGTTTGTGCTGATGATGCAGTGATTCAGTCACGTGACGTCACTGAGTAGGAGGAGCTCATGAGGGTCATTTCGGGCCGGTTCATCACATTAATGACCGATTTGAGTCTCTTACCTAAACAAGTGAGAACCATTGAGTCAGAGAGACCGGATTTGGGAAAGGAGGCTTGTAATGTGAACGTAGGCAATTTCCCTGCACCCACAAAACTGGAGTCAAGGCATGTGGATAGTTCATTCAAAACTTGGAGAGTTTTGATGATACAGTATGTTGAGACGGGCCCCTGCAGCTGGTGGTCTTAACCTTTAAGTCAGTAAAGTGCTCTTAATGAAAATATCACAATAGGAATGCTTTTCTTTCATAACCTTCTCTGCTGGAGGAACACGACGGGAGCGCTCGAGTCGTGCTGGTGTATAGAAGTTTCTGACACCAGAACATCAGACTGACGTACTTTTCCCTCAAAACTACAGAATATCTTGAAGGCTTTCAGTGAATTCAGTGAATTTGAACTGCTTCAATGTAATCCAAGCTAAACATATCACTGCAGTGACAAACAAATAAATAACTCAGAGAAATGGGAGTGCATCATATATATGATAATATCACAGCAGAGAAAACAGAGTTAATATTAACGGTACAGAGCTTGAACATTCAGCCCAACTAAAACAAGTGAAAATAAAGTTTCACACATATAGCAGCTCATACTTGAAATCCTTTCTCATCAAATCTAACAGCTCACACTTTATTGTTAGAGCTGTAGGACATTCATATTGGACTTTGAGGGGTGTTTATTAACAGTGAGGTCCCTCTGACACAGTACTACCGAGCTGGGTGAGGATAGCATATGTTGGAGTCACATGAAGCCAGTCACTTTTTCAAACCGCTGCTAATGCAGCTTAGCCTTTGTACTCAGTGGTCTGGTGGACTCACCACGTTATTGTTTATTTAAAAATATATACAGGCATAAAAAATTATGTAAAAATACCAGATGTTCAAAATATGACAAGTGGCCAGCGTAGGGTTCTACTTTAGCAGCTGTAGCCAGTCAGCAGCCTGTCCATGTTGTCCACCCTCACACACACACACACACACAAGGGGTAACACACTTGGAAGAGAAAACTGCTGAAAATTAAAAATCTGTTGCACTTTTACGTCAATCCAACTTGACATTCATCATCATTTTGTGCTGCTGAAACTCATAAATGTTTGGGGTGATATTTCTGTACAAACACTAGAACAGACGTATCCAAACCCCCTCCGTGTTTGAAGAGATTTCGAAAGAAATGTCCGGCTGCAGGAGAACGAGGCTGCAGGAGAACGAGGCTGCAGGAGAACGAGCCCGCTGGAGAACGAGGCTGCAGGAGAACGAGGCTGCAGGAGAACGAGCCCGCTGGAGAACGAGGCCGCTGGAGAACGAGGCTGCAGGAGAACGAGGCTGCAGGAGAACGAGCCCGCTGGAGAACGAGGCCGCTGGAGAACGAGGCCGCAGGAGAACGAGGCCGCAGGAGAACGAGGCCGCAGGAGAACGAGCCCGCTGGAGAACGAGGCCGCAGGAGAACGAGGCCGCAGGAGAACGAGGCCGCAGGAGAGCGAGGCGGCAGGAGAGCGAGGCGGCAGGAGAACGGGCCGCAGGAGAACGAGGCCGCATGAGAACGAGGCCGCATGAGAACGAGGCCGCAGGAGAACGAGGCCGCAGGAGAACGAGCCCGCTGGAGAACGAGGCCGCAGGAGAACGAAGCCGCAGGAGAACGAGCCCGCTGGAGAACGAGGCCGCACGAGAACGAGGCCACAGGAGAACGAGCCCACTGGAGAACGAGGCCGCAGGAGAACGAGCCCGCTGGAGAACGAGGCCGCAGGACAACGAGGCCGCAGGAGAACGAAGCCGCAAGAGAACGAGGCCGCAGGAGAACGAGGCCGTAGGAGAACGGGGCCGCAGGAGAACGAGGCGGCAGGAGAGCAAGGCCAGAGGAGAGCGAGGCGGCAGGAGAACGAGTCCGCAGGAGAACGAGGCGGCAGGAGAACGAGGCGGCAGGAGAACGAGGCCGCAGGAGAACGAGGCCGCAGGAGAACGAGCCCACTGGAGAACGAGGCCGCAGGAGAACGAGCCCGCTGGAGAACAAGGCCGCAGGAGAACGAGCCCGCTGGAGAACGAGCCCGCTGGAGAACGAGGCCGCTGGAGAATGAGGCCGCAGGAGAACGAGGCCGCAGGAGAACGAAGCCGCAGGAGAACGAGGCCGCAGGAGAACGAAGCCGCAGGAGAACGAGCCCGCTGGAGAACGAGGCCGCAGGAGAACGAGGCCGCAGGAGAACGAAGCCGCAGGAGAACGAGGCCGCAGGAGAACGAGCCCGCTGGAGAACGAGGCTGCAGGAGAACGAGGCCGCAGGAGAACGAGGCCGCAGGAGAACGAGGCCGCAGGAGAACGAGCCCGCTGGAGAACGAGGCCGCTGGAGAACGAGGCCGCAGGAGAACGTGCCCGCTGGAGAACGAGGCCGCAGGAGAACGAGGCCGCAGGAGAACGAGGCCGCAGGAGAACGAGCCCGCTGGAGAACGAGGCCGCTGGAGAACGAGGCCGCAGGAGAACGAGCCCACTGGAGAACGAGGCCGCAGGAGAACGAGGCGGCAGGAGAACAAGGCCGCAGGAGAACGAGCCCGCTGGAGAACGAGCCCGCTGGAGAACGAGCCCGCTGGAGAACGAGGCCGCTGGAGAACGAGGCCGCAGGAGAACGAGCCCGCTGGAGAACGAGGCTGCAGGAGAACGAGGCCGCAGGAGAACGAGGCCGCAGGAGAACGAAGCCGCAGGAGAACGAGGCCGCTGGAGAACGAGGCCGCTGGAGAACGAGGCCGCAGGAGAACGTGCCCGCTGGAGAACGAGGCCGCAGGAGAACGAGGCCGCAGGAGAACGAAGCCGCAAGAGAACGAGGCCGCAGGAGAACGAGGCCGTAGGAGAACGAGGCCGCAGGAGAACGAGCCTGCTGGAGAACGAGGCCGCAGGAGAACGAGGCCGCAGGAGAACGAGGCCGCAGGAGAACGAAGTTGCAAGAGAAAGAGGCCGCAGGAGAACGAGGCAGCAGGAGAACGAGCCCGCTGGAGAACGAGGCCGCAGGAGAACGAGGCCGCAGGAGAACGAGGCCGCATGAGAACGAGGCCGCAGGAGAACGAGGCCGCAGGAGAACGAGCCCGCTGGAGAACGAGGCCGCTGGAGAACGAGGCCGCAGGAGAACGAGCCCGCTGGAGAACGAGGCCGCAGGAGAACGAGGCCGCAGGAGAACGAAGCCGCAAGAGAACGAGGCCGCAGGAGAACGAGGCCGCATGAGAACGAGGCCGCAGGAGAACAAGGTTACAGGAGAACGAGGCCGCAGCGTCAAAGAACAGTTAAAAATCTGAAAGCGAAGTTTAAAGGATCCGAGGACGTGAACCAAAGAAGTGACCAGGCCCTTTTTACGGCTCGAACACATTCTGGGTGATGAGCCCAGCTGTCAGTCAGTGAAGCCTCGTGATGCTCCTGCGATGCTGGTGAAGATGAAGCTGATCCTCCGGGAGCGACTGGCGTTCGTTGGCAGTCGTGATTGTTTACCTCTGGACGAGCCGCGTGACGCAGCGTGACGCTCAGGTCTTTTACCCAGTGGGTCAGTTTAGGAGCTGATCTGGTCAGACTGACGTCACTTACAGACCACATTTAAAAGATCATCTGAACAGCCAAACCAAAAGATTTGGGCCACTTTTACCTGCTGTGTGAACGTGGCCTCATCTTCCACGTCACAGACGTCACGTGATACACGCCCGGGAGTACGTTTTGAAGGGGACGGAAAAAGAATGAACAGAATTTTAAAAATCTAAGTAACTGATATGGGCAAGATTACGTCAGTTAGAGGTTCTGAATGTCGGTATTACTTTTCCACTGATCTCCCAGCCCTACTTTCACCCTACTGCCTATCTACACAGCCTAGGAAAAGAAAGGGAGGTATGAACATAGACCGCCTTGCTTTTACCGTCATGTTTTTGCTGACATGCATATTATTACTCAGTCAACTTGAGCACACATTACTTATGTATTTTACAGCTTGGAGCTTAAAGGGCCTCCTTTAGTTTACGAAGCTTTCGATGGCATCCTATTCCAGCAATGATATGATTACTGTTTGTTACGCTGTCAGTTTACTCAAAGCTATGCACTGTCTTTGAGTAAAGTCATAATACCCTTATAATTCATATAAAACAGACTGTTTGCCATTCTTTTCTAGATTTAGTCTCATCTGTTATCACTGAATGTGTTTCCTGTAGGCACGCTGTTCTCCTTATCTTCTAGCCGAGTGAAAACTTCCTGCCTTTTGTTCTGTTCTTTCCATTTGATATTTATCTCTTTGAGGCTCTATCTGTGTTACTCCCGTCTTGGAGATTGCAGCTGTGTATACAGACGTCTTCCTTATGCAAGACCCCAAAGTCTTGTACCTAACAGGCCTCTGGATTGATACAATATTTTCTGATATCAATACCAATACAGACACCTTAATTTTGATGCCAATTTCTGAACCCTAATTTTCTGATACCTTCTTTTTAATTACAAATTGAAACTGGGTGTGGCTCCAACCAGGAATGAATGTGCTGGATGTGGGTATGTTTACAGCACAGTATCGGACTGCAGGGGTTAATAATACGCTTGCAGGAAGCTAATTAGACAGACAATCATCAGTCTAGATGTTAGAACAAGCACGCCTCTTGTCTTACACATACTCGACTACTTAGGCACTGAAATTTGATACTACAAGCGTAAATTATTCGATACTCTGTAGTACTGAAGTAATTCAGTCAGCACTATGAACAACGTCATAACAAACCTGTCAACGTGGTTTCAGATGTTTGTGTTTTTATTATAATAGTAAAGATAGGGCACTGAAAAATGTTTATATTCAAGCAGTATATATATCGATGTTGTCGCAAGAAAACCTCAAAAATCTCAAAATCGTGACTTTACAGGAGAAGGAGAAAACCTACTTTACTTTTAATGTAAGTCAATGGAACCAGACGTTTTCCCAAGCCATTTTGGGCCGTTTCCTTTGGTCCATTCATAGTTACATTTACAGACAATGTAAAGAGTAACATGCATTTTCAAATCATGTCAAAAACTGAAAAATGACAAAGATGGAGATACAAGGTTTTCTGCTGACCAGCAATATATAAATTAATATAATTTAAAAGTAGATGTCTGCTCATAACTGTGTGCGTGAGTCAACACAAAATGATTGACAGAGGGTTTTTGACCGGAAGGTTACTGGTTTGATCCCCAGAACCGACAGCACGTGACTGAAGTGACCATGAGCAAGACACCTAACCCCCAACTTCTCCCCGGATAGGGATGTGGATAGGGCTGCCCATCACTCCAAGCAAGTGTGTATGTGGTGTTTCACTGCACGGATGGGTGAACTTTCCCTGTTGTGGGACTAATAAGGGTCACTTAACTACCTTAGGTCCAGTGGCAGTGTTGAGGAACACCGCCAATCGGTTTGGGTTAACTCTGCACGTTTGAGCCTTGAGTTAACGACGATGACGATGATGATGATGATGATGAATACTCAGTATTTCACTACTAGTACCTCATACTAAATTGTGTTTGTCAGCCTCTAGCCTGGTTGACATGCTTCTAAGAGCAGCTTCTCAGATCGAACAGTGCGATATAAGCTCTAATAAACGTGCCATACCTTTATGATCCTATCATGTATCTGCAGGCCTCCTCTGTCTGCTGGTCCATTTTCCACTATCTTGGACACATAAATCCCATCACTCATATCTCGGCAGACTTCCGATCCCTTTAAGAAAAGAGACAAACCTTTTCAAGTTTTAGCAACAACAATTATTTTGCATATTAACAATACAAATGTTCCTATAGAGAAGTCTGAGCTGGTTTAACACTCAGATAAAAAGCAAACATCATAAATGCATTAACTGAACTAAAATCGTTGAAGGCAATGGGAAGTTTTGGACTTCATAGAGACTGGAATTTTGAACGGCTGCTCACTAGACACCCTATCCTGTAATGCTGCTCCAGTGGATTTGAGATGAGTGGAGTGTGCTGGTCCTGAGCCTGCAGCCTCCGCCAGCGGACCAATCCTATTCCAATGAGAGAGACGGGGCCAAACGAGGGCTTTTCACCGCCAAGCCCACAGCTCACTATCCAACCACATCAAACCCTTTTTTTTCCGCTTGGACCCAATCTATCAGAGGAATTAATAGGTTCTGCTCTTGCGTTTCACAGCGTTTACCGATGAGAAAGGCATGGAAATCACAGTGTGAGGGCTGTAATTATCTTGTTTAATCCTGGCTTGGATACCGGGCAGAGTTTTTTCACCTCTCCACCACAGGGCTGTTGAGGTAGAGTCGAGACAGGGGTTACGAGTCTGAAATATCAAAGGATGTGAGCGGAACTGGTAACCAAGACTTGGACAAGGTCATTTCTGTCTTATTTTACATTCAGGGTTTTCTTTCTAAACCCAGTAATTGAGCATTAATAATAAGAGAATAATAAGGAATTCCAGTGGCATGCTTTGTGAAATTGAGACTACAAAGAATTCAAGGAACTTAAATTTCTTTTGGCCAATTGTCTTCAAAGCATGTTGAGAAGGCTGGCAAGCAGAGGTATGCTTGGCTGGCCTTTAATCTCAGAAGACATAATGGGAAGCTTCTTGTATCTTGGGGGAAGCACACGCTTGCTTTCACAGCACCTAGGTGGTGCTGTACAACTCGGAGGATTTAGACAGTGTGCGGGTACTGGCGGCATCAAGATCACTACGAAAAACCCCAAAATAAAAAAACATACAGGACCATCTGCAGCCCCTCTACTGCAGCTGTGCCCTTCCAGCAGAACTCTGCTCTAAACCCCCTTTGTGCAAAGGCAACTGCCGATTTATGCGATTAAGTTAAGTGAAGTTTGCACAGCATGAATGAGGTGTGCAATTACAAATTTACATTTGCAGGCTTACCTCACACGACCTTCCACCGATGATACTGAAGCCAAGTGACCCAGAGGCTCTGTAGAGATTGACAGTCAGCCTCCTTGTCTCTTCTCCCTGGGAAAGAGTGACAGAGAAAGAGAGAGAGAGAGCTGTATTTATTTAAGGCCTCGCTACAATAACATTCAAACATATTAAGATGTTAAACATCTTTCCCCCGCAAAGGCCAGGCTTTCTCCATTAACTAGCTGGTCACTTACACCGATCAGGCATAACATCATGACCACCTCCTCGTTTCTACACTCACTGTCCACTTTATCAGCTCCACTTACTGTATAGCTGCTCTCTGTAGTTCTACAGTTACAGACTGAAGTCCATCTGTTTCACCCCCTTTTACCCAGCGCAGCACACAAGGTCACAACGACAAGGTAGGAGTGTCTAACTGAGTGGACAGTGAGTAGAAACAGTGTTTAAAAACTCCAGCAGCACTGCTGTGCCTGATCCACTCAGACCAGCGCAACACACACAAACACACCACGTCAGTGTTACTGCAGTGCTGAGAATGACCCACCACCCAAATAGTACCTGCTCTGTGAGGGTCCATGGGGGTCCTGACCACTGAAGAACAGGGTAACAGAGTATCAGAGAAACAGATGGACTACAGTCTGTAACTGTAGAACTACAGAGTGCAGCTATACAGTAAGTGGAGCTGATAAAGTGGACAGTGAGCGTAGAAACGAGGAGGTGGTCATGATGTCACGCCTGATCTGGTGTAAGCAACAACGGAACATGACTTCACAAATAAGTCACAGGATGCATTCTCTGAAAACCGGTCACAACTATTACATAATCAGCTGACCGCGGTTATTTTAGACGAAGCTCTTTGATTCCATAACCAAAGTTTATTGTTCCTGCCTTTTCATCCATTTGACTGAGGTAAATAGATGTACATCACAGGAAAGCAGAACTTCATTACTGATATACCATACGGCTGTTGAGGTGGACTGTGATATAAGCATTTTAACATCCAAAACAGAGGTCACTAATAAGTGGACCATGGTCTGCATCCGGACCTATGCGGTCCTGGACCTATAACCTATAGAGAATTTTGACTGGGTGGTCCTATTTTAATCAGCATAGCTTTTCTAGCCTTTACTGTAGGACTGTTGCAGCCGGAGACTCACAGACCAATCACATGTGTTGCAAATATCACATGTGACGCTACTCAGCCAATCAGATCTGTGCATTACGATGAGCTCTGAGACTCGAGTCAGTGACCCCACACAGGGGAGGGACCAAGAGAGAAACAGCGGTCAGAGAAGAAAGTTAGTCAGAGGGAAGTTATTCCACATGACGTGATCTAAAAAGAGAAAACTGGCAGTAAATGTTGTTGAAATCTGACCGAACTGGACTTTATTTGATCTGATGTTCAGTAAATGTTGTTGAAATCTGACCGAACTGGACTTTATTTGATCTGATGTTCAGTAAATGTTGTTGAAATCTGACTGAACTGGACTTTATTTGATCTGATGTTCAGTAAATGTTGTTGAAATCTGACTGAACTGGACTTTATTTGATCTGATGTTCAGTAAATGTTGGTGAAATCTGACCGAACTGGACTTTATTTGATCTGATGGTCAGTAAATGTTGGTGAAATCTGACTGAACTGGACTTTATTTGATCTGATGTTCAGTAAATGTTGGTGAAATCTGACCGAACTGGACTTTATTTGATCTGATGTTCAGTAAATGTTGTTGAAATCTGACCGAACTGGACTTTATTTCATCTGATGTTCAGTAAATGTTGGTGAAATCTGACCGAACTGGACTTTATTTGATCTGATGTTCAGTAAATGTTGGTGAAATCTGACCGAACTGGACTTTATTTGATCTGATGTTCAGTAAATGTTGTTGAAATCTGACCGAACTGGACTTTATTTGATCTGATGTTCAGTAAATGTTGTTGAAATCTGACCGAACTGGACTTTATTTGATCTGATGTTCAGTAAATGTTGTTGAAATCTGACCGAACTGGACTTTATTTGATCTGATGTTCAGCTCTCGACTGTATAAGATGTTGATATTCCTACTCAACTACTTCAGTAAACAGTATATGGCTCTGAGTCATGATGCAAGTTAGACATGATGCTCTGAACCTTCGTTTGAGGAAATGATCTCTAACTGGACCTCACTGGAATTTAATTAAAGACCCCTGATCTAAAATATCAACAGGTGTGAGTGGCTAAAACACAGCAGGTAACCAAGCCAGGCTAATGATAACAACACAAGCTGGAACTTCTAACGCTGCTATAACATCTTTAGAGGGCGGCACTGTGTAATGCTCGTTTATTCGAGCTCAAGCTCGTCAATTGGGAGCTACCAACTCGACAGCCGGGAAGCAAGAGAGCTAATCAGCCTGGCCCCTTTAGGCTTGTGTAATAGTTGCCTATGGTGAACAAAAAGATATTAAATAGTTTTTCACAAATATTTTCGTAGCCGTTTATCATCACCTACGATTTCACGGCCCAGTTCAGGGTATCTCAGAATTTCTGATGGCTGTAGAAGCTGGCCTGGTCTGTGACTGTGGTGCAATCATCACGAATATCACATTCACGGTTATTTTTAACAAGTTTCTTTACATGCAGACTGTGGTATGAGGAAAAGGGCAAGTAAGGGCACAACCATCACATTTGTTTTGTACGTGTCAGCCATCAGCCTTAGCTACGCTCACAGCTATTGCGTGTGAAGCAGGACGGGGGAGTGACGTTATCAGCTATGATACACTCACTCTCCTTTGTTGCCAAGCTTCATTAGGCACTCGGTTTGAGGAATCAACAGGCATAAGCATACTGTGTTACAGTGAATTCCATAGGTCTCATCTCCACTTGACTTCCCCAGCCCTGTGTGATTGACATCTAAATGGCAAAGGGGACTTCACCCAACCTGCTCTCCCTGCACCCTGTCAGCAGCGATGAACAAGGTTTGACAGGGTGGAAAACTGATAAAGCCTGCGACTCCTCACCTCGGTAAGGGTATCAAGCATCTCGAGCAGAGGACGTTACGCATCGCAAATTCACAGCTATGGCATGCGTGTGGAAACCGCTGCAGGGGGAAGTTTGTCACGTTGAGTCAGGAAAGCGTCATGAGGTCTTGATTAGCGCAGCAGGCGTGACTCAACTGCAGGAGCCCCAGACGCAAGAGGCGACTTTCTCCCACTTGGAGGGGTGGCCCTTTCGTCTGGGAGACGCAAGTGCTTTCCTTGTTCTATGGATGTACAACCCCATTCACAAAAAAGTTGAGACGCTGTGCAAAACGTCAATAAAAACAAAATCCAATGATGTGCAAATCATTTAAACACTACGTTTCATTGAAAATAGTCCAAAGACAACAAATCAAATCTTGAAACTGAGAATTTCTTTCGTTTCTTGAAAGATATGTGCCCATTTTGAATGTGATGCCAACAGCAACCCTCAGCAACTGAGCACTGATAACAAGCTGAGTGGTCTTCAGCCCGGAGGACACAGTGTCCATGATTTCCACAAAGAATTTCTAATGTTGATTCGTCGGACCGCCAGACACTTTTCCACTTCCCCTCAGTCCGTTTTAAATGAGCTCAGGCCCAGAGAAGGTGGCAGCGTTTCTGGATCCTGTTTATATTTGGGTTCTTCTTTGTGTTTTAGAGTTTAACAGCGTTTGTGGATGCAGTGATGAACTGTGTTCACAGTCAGTGGTTTTCAGAAGTGTTTCTGAGCCCATGCAGTGATTTCCACTACAGAATCATGTCTGTTTTTAATGCAGCGCTGCCTGAGGGCCCAAAGATCACGGCCAGCAGATACTGGTGTTCAGCCTCGTCCCTCACAGACAGAGATTTCTCCAGGTTCTCTGAGTCTTTAATGATATTCTGCACCGTAGACGATGGAAAGCAGAAGCTCTTTGCTGTTTTATGTTGAGGAACGTTCTTCTTGAGTTGTTGCTCTATTTGATGGTGCCGTCTTTCACAGAGTGGTGACCCCTCCTCCTCTTTACTTCTGAAAGACTCCGCCTCTCTGAGATGCTCTTTATACCCAGTCATGTTACTGACCTGCTGCCAATCAGCCACCAGGTGTTTTTTTAAACATTACACAACTTTCCCAACCTTTTGTTCCCCTGTCCCAACTTTTTTGGAATGTGATGCCGGCATAAAATTCAAAATGGGCATATGTTGCATTTTTATATCGATGTACTCAGTGTGCCTGGCAGGAGATTTCTTTCAAAACTTGAAATTAATGGGAGATGTTCTAGTTTTTCTCAAATTGCATTTATCCTCTACCCACTCCTCCAGCTTAGGATCACTTGGCATTTCAGTAGAAATGAGCCTAAAGTGACAACTCTGACATTAGGCAAACATGCAGCCTCCGAGCATCTTCCTTCTCATTTTCCACATGGAGGAAAAGCTGGGTTCAGGCTTTTGTCCTCTCTGCTTATCGCTGTTAGAACAAAACCTGGCATCTCCATTTTTTGGACATTTTTCAGTTTTTGACTTCATTTGACTTTTTGATTTCATTTGAAAATCCCCGTCACACTTTGCGTTGTATGTAAATTTCATGATGAATGGACTAAAAGAAACAACCCAAAATGACCCGGAGAAAAGTCCGGTTCCATTGACTTACATTAAAAGTATAGCATGTTTTTTTCCTTCTCCTATAAAGTTATTATATTGGAGATTACATATATATATTTAGCCCATCGCTGTTGTCAGAAGAAAACCTCGTACCTCCAAAATGGTCACTTTACAGGAGAAGGAAAAAACCTGCTTTACTTGTAATGTAAGTCAATGGAACCAGACGTCTTGCCTGGTCATTTTGAGTCGTTTCTTTTGGTCCACCCTTCATGAAATTGACGCACAATGTAAAAGACCACAGACGTTTTCAAATTACGTCAAAAACCGAGAAATGACCAGGCTGCCTTCTGACAACAAATACTAAAGTCTGATATATTGACAGTTTGCAGAGTCCAAAATCACACTCAACTAAAATTAGTGTTATTTCGGTAAAATGAAGATGAAGATGAAGATGAAGTATCTAAGAGTATCTAAGTAAAATTAACTTTAGCAGGAGTGAAACTCCAGGTCTTTTATACATTACTCAAGTGCATGTAAACGTGTTGAACTGATTACTGACCGAATCTGATTTTCTGCCGTTCTCAGATTGCTGGATGAGGGGGATCTCGTACCCTGGACGCTGCCGTGGACGCTGCAGGTGCAAATCTAACAATGTTTTCCATATTAAACTCATTTATTCAGAAAAGTGAAGGGAATTTTGTTTTATGTCATTCAGGCCCTTCAGTACGTTTTGAACTGCGGCACAAGTGTCCAAATATTTTGGGGCCGCTGTATAATTGAGTACAAGTAGACGCAAGAGGAAATGCAAATCGCTTAAGCTCTTCCTTACACGTGTCCTCCCCTCGGCCCGGTCCGACAGCCTAATCAACGGCCCTTTGGTCTGTATGTGTTGTATCTGTGAATATTTGCCCTCGGCATCACCGGAACGACCCAGTAAACTGTTCCGCTCCATCTCAGACAGAACACAAGGCTTTGTAGGACTCACAGCTAGACCAGAACCAGAACAGCCAATGAGTTCACTTGATTTACGAACCCAAACCCAAAACCGTTTCTTAAAGGGGAACGCCACCGAATTCTCGGAATCTCTGTGGAATTCAATGGTTGAAGTATTTGGGATTATGTTTCCCTTTTTGAATTGACATTCTGAAAGCATTACTATTATTATTAATGATATGCGAATATTGATGTACGATAAGGAGCTCTTGCTCCATATCTTGCCCACACAACAAATGTCCACTGCGCCCTATTAGGGCCAAATGTACTGCTGCGTCCGGTCCGGAACTGGCCCGGTGTCTTATTGCACAAAGGCCCTGACCCGTTTTACAGATCTGCACCGAAACAGATTTAAAACCAGCCCAGATGAGCAAAGAACAGCGATGCATTCGGCCCTGACTTGTTGCATCTGCACCGGATCCGTTCCAGACAGAGCTGCTTATATCAACTCGAGCTTAGATCTCTTCTGAACCGGGTCTGTGCCACATTTGGGCCAGATATGAAGATAATATTCAGACTTCAGGGCTGTTCTTTGCTCATCTGGGCTGGCGTTAAATCTGTTTTGGTGCAGATCCGTGAAATGGATCAGTTCTGGTATTGGGCCGTTTTTGAAAAAGACACCGGGCCAGCTTTGCTTTGATCCGGGAACCAGGTGTCCAGATGCCTGCAATACAAATCCAGCCGCTATATTTACTACGTGAAACCACCGATGAACCTTCTGAGGTTCTTCTGTGACACTGGTGACAGCAAAATAATGGTCAGTGTGGGAAAGACACGTTTTCTCTGGGGACTATTTTGCCTGAGAACACCCTGATGTATCCCTCCATGATGAAGGGGTTAAAGGGCATTTTGGACCTAAACTTCATCACAGAACGTCTCGGAACATCAGGCCCCGCTTTCACAGCCATGAAGCGCTTAGAGGTGTTAGGTAAAGTCCTCAGACGTCTGGTGGGAAGGTTTGAAGAGCAAAGCACTTCAGACCAAACCACTCCGAGTGACGTTACCGGCTAATTACCGGTTAATTAGGTCATAACCGTTTAATAACGCAGGCAATTCCGAAAAGTTGGTGGAATTCTCCTGTTTTCTAAACCGTGTCCTGAATGCAGCACAAGCCGCGTCTCCTACCTCGATCTGAGAGCCGCTTCTCGCCCTGAGCTCCCCGGACTGTCCTCGCGCCGTCGCGTGAAGCGCACGGTGGAGGTGCGCGAGCTGCAGCCGCTTCTCGCGTGCGCTCGCGCTCTCGGCTCGCCGCCTCGCCTCTCTCTCTCCTCTCTGCGTCCGCGTGGCCTCGACGCGCGCGGGCTGCTCCGACGTCCCTGTGCCGTGGCGCGTTACCCCGCGGCGGACCGAGGAGAGGTCAGAGAGGCGCCGGGGCTTCGGCGCTCCGTCGCGCTCGCGGCGCTTGACGGCCAGTTTGAGGACGAGGTTCTGGAGCGCGAGGACGCGGTTCAGCTCGTCGGCGGAGATGCGGCGGCACCTCAGCGGACAGCGGCTCCGCTCGGACACCCACGGAGTCACGCAGCCGGCGCAGAACACGTGTCCGCACGGAGTGGACAGCGGCTCCTCGAGAACCTTCCCGCAC
Source organism: Pygocentrus nattereri (assembly GCF_015220715.1). NCBI lineage: Eukaryota > Metazoa > Chordata > Actinopteri > Characiformes > Serrasalmidae > Pygocentrus > Pygocentrus nattereri. Next base: position 44,848,224 of record NC_051219.1, read on the forward strand.
AGCTGGCAGAGGAAGTCCGGGTCTACGGGGCTTTCGAAGCGGTCCAGCTCAAAACCCATTTCCCTCAGCAGCTCGCTCAGAACCGGGCAGGGAGGCGCGCGCTGCTCCTCGGCGCACGTTCATCAGTCAGACGTTTCCCTCCGCGGTCAGCGTCGCGGAGCTCGAGCAGGGGGGCGGGGCGGGGCGGGGGGCGGTGTAAGGTAGGACCCTGGGGCCGTGTTAGCGCTGTGGGCCGGAGGAGCCGTGCTGGTGACATCCTGTATAAGTAAACATAATGCGTGGCCACAACTTAGTAAGGTGTGGGAACGAGATCCTAACGCACGGCCACGACTTACTAACGCACGGCCACGACTTACTACACCTTACTAAGTTGTGGCCACGACTTCATCATCTGTTACGAAGCCCTGATGATTTCATCTTGTAAAATAATTTGTGGCTACAAGTTAGTGACGTACGGAGCGCCGCTGGTGACACCCTGTATAAATAAAAATAAAGCGTGGGAACGAGATCCTAATGCGTGGCCATGACTTAGTAAGGTAGGGAACAAGATCGCGGCTTAAGTTGTTTAGGATTGCATTAGGATCTCGTTCCTACTCCTTACTAAGTCGTGGCAACACATTATTTTTATTTATACAGGATGTCACCAGCAGGGCTCCAAAGTAATGTGAGATAATTAAGTCGTGGCCACGACTTAGTAAGGAGTGGGAATGAGATGATTCAGTCGCGGCCACAATTTAGTAAGACATGGGAACGAGATCCTAATGCATGGCCACGACTTGGTAAGGCATGATCTCGCTTCCACACCTTACTAAGTTGTGGCCATGACTAAATTATCTCATTCCCATGTCTTACAGTACGGAGCCCTGATGATGACGTCCTGTATAAATAAAAATAATGCGTGGCCACGACTTAGTAAGAAGTGGGAACAAGATCCTAATCAATGGCCACAACATAGTTAGCCACGATCTCGTTCCCACGCCTTACAAAGCCATTGCCCTCCAGCAGGATCTCGTTCCCACGCTTTGTTTTTATTTATACAGGATGTCACCAGCGGCACTCCGTATGTTTCTAACTTGTAGCCACGGCATGGGAATGAGATGATTATGTCGTGGCCATGATTTAGTAAGGCGTGAGAACAAGATAATTAAGTTGTGGCCACGTAATTCACATGCTAGAATTACTGTATAAACCAGTACTGTATACTGTATATCGCTGCTCTGGCCGCTGCCTCAGTGACCGCTGCCTCAGTGACCGCTGCCTCAGTGACCGCCAGGCTCTCTGCTGACCAGATAATGTCGCTCCATCGTCCGTCACACAGCCCCACATGCTCTCAGCGCCGTGTGCTGCCTGTGCTCTGTTCTGTATTTACTGTAAGTCTTTCGTCTTTGTTTACTGTACTGTGTCCTCTGCACTGTGTTTACTGTGTCCTCTGCACTGTGTTTACTGTGTCCTCTGCACTGTGTTTACTGTGTCCTCTGCACTGTGTTTACTGTGTCCTCTGCACTGTGTTTACTGTGTCCTCTGCACTGTGTTTACTGTGTTGGTCCTGGAGGAACGCTGTTTTACTTCACTGTGTACTTGTATGGAGCTGAAATCGCCACAAAGCCGGTTCCCTAACCTCCAGCCCGTGACTGCACCCCTGGGGCCACTAAGCTCACTAAGTTTAACCAGTAAAACTAGTTTAAGTGGCACTGTGTTCATTTAGGAGCGTAATCTTAAGCACTTACGTTACAACTAGCCTGCATTTGATCTTCTGTTTACGGCATTTGGCTGACGCTCTCATCCAGAGCGACTTACAGTTCAATCATTTTACACAGGAAGGCGAAGGCGGTGTTAGAAGTCTTGCCCAAGGACTCTCATTGGTATAGCGTAGGGTGCTTGTCCAGGCGGGGGATTGAACCCCGGTCTGGGGGGTAGAAGGCAGAGGTGTTATCCACTACACTATCCCAACTTACATACATACATACAGTTGGAGCAACCGGTCCCAGGACTGGTGTCCGCTACTGTAGACACACCAGGGTTGGATTCTCAGAACTCATAACCCATTAGGACCATCATATGTGAAGAGAAAACTGCCACTCATTTAAAGCCCCAATAAAATCAACTAAAAGGCCATCCACACCTGCAGTGAACGATAGCTGAAATAAGCCAAGATCACTGAATTTGCCTTACAGCAGTAAGAAGCTGCAGTTAGACATCATTTTTAAGGAGCACCGTTAATGAAGCCCCGTCATTCAGAAGATTGATCGACATGACATATTATAATAAACGGATGGGATACAATTTCAACCAATGAGTAATAAAAATATAGAAAATTCGTCCACTTCTCCCACCGTTGTGCTTCATTTGCAACCCAAAAAGTGTCCCTTTATTTCTACATGTAGAAAAGCAGATCACTCAATGAATGTTAATACCAGGTCTGAATGCATTTATTGAGTTTCGGTGAATTGGGGGGTTAAAGGGGGTTTTTCGGAGTTGATTCCAGGTCAGAATCTGCCAAAAGATGTGATTTCATGCCTAAGCTGAGCAGCAGTGGGTCTACATTGGCTATGACAGGCCTGTGAGTATTATGCAACCCATCATACGCTTGAAGGCCTGTTAAAAGTGCAAGTTTGTCCAAACACACAGGGCTCAAACTGAGCTACACAGAGGCTTGAAGAAGCTTTAGAGAGAAATTTAATCTGTATCTGAAGAAGCTACGACTTAGAGCCTAAAACCACAGTAAGGGTCTGTTTAAAGAGAGTAACGGCCTATAAGAAGCCTTGAATCTGACAACAGGGGCATAGCTAGAGCTTTTGGAATAGGTTGGCCAGGGAGGCCTCAGAGATTGTATTGGGGTGGCACACTGCTAAAAAAGCGAAATAATATAGGGTTACTTTATTAAAATGACATGAAAAGTACTGTGTTGTTTTTACTCGCTGCATAACTATATCGGTCCATCATTTCCACATGAATAAAATAACATATCAACACCGAAAGCGAACTCATATCTCACAGTTGTGTTGCTGTAACCTTTCGCTGCCGCCGGAAGGAAATCCTCATCTCTCCGTTTTTGACGTTTTTCAGTTTCTGACAAAATTTGAAAGTGCCTGTGACCCTTGACATTGTGTGTAAGTTTCATGATGGTTGGACTAAAAGAATTGACCCAAAATGACTTGGAAAAAATTCTGGTTCCATTGACTTACATTAAAGGTAAAGTAGGTTTTTTCCTTCTCCTGTAAAGTGACCATTTTGGAGATACGAGGCTTTATTCTGACAACAGCGATAGGCAATATATATATATATACAATATAATAACTTTATAGGAGAAGGAAAAAACCTGCTTTACTTTTAATGTAAGTCAATGGAACCAGAATTTTCTCCAGGTCATTTTGGGTCATTTCTTTTAGTCCATTTAACATGAAATTTACATATAATGGAAAGTGTAACAGCTGCGATGGACTGGCGACCTGTCCAGGGTGTATCCTGCCTTTCGCCCGATGACCGCTGGGATAGGCTCCAGCACGCCACCCCGCGACCCTGACGGAAAAGCGGTTTAGAAAATGGATGGATGGATGGATGGATGGATGGATGACTCTTATTAGTCCTACAATGTGGAAATTTCACCTCTTTTAATCCATCCGTGCACTGAAACACCGCTTCTACCAGAAAAGCGCCAGAGATGAACGTGAAGGAAGGGAAATAGTTTAATCTCACTGATATTTAACAAGTCCATATAATAGTGTTTGTAAGTTGAGGTCCTTGGCGTTGGCCCCGTCGTTGGCCCAGGTCTTCAAACGCGTAGAACCTTGCAGATCCTGACGTATAGGGAGGACAAGGGGGTGGCGCCTACCCACTGGGCAACTGGGCAGGGATCAAATGCTGGAGTCAGGGAGGAAGGAGGGGAATGATGAAACATCAGCATCTGAAAGCAGCAAAGCTTAAAGACAGGTGGAAGCTTGTGATTGGTCAGAGTAATGAGTGACGCATTGCAGTCTCCCTGGCAGACCTTGCACTAAAGCTTTCATATACACACTAGGGGGCAGTGAGCACTCTTGCCCGGAGCAGTGGACATCCCTATCCACAGCGCCCGGGGAGCACTTGGCGGTTAGGTGTCTTGCTCAAGGGCACATCAGTCACATGCTGTCAGGTCAGGGGATTGAACCAGCGACCTTCTGGTCACAGTGGCTGGATCCCTAACCTCCGGCCCACGACTGCCCCAAGCTAAATCACTTTTTCAGCCTAGAACATTAAGAGAAATATTTAATGCACAGAGACCCTAAAAGTTATTAACCCCTTAAGTGGCCAAAGTTTAATTACACACTTCTATAAACTAAGAACAGCTCAACCAGTTTGCAGTTCCTGTAGTTACTGAGCAATAATCTTTAGTATGTAATAAGCCTGGGATTTTAAAGGGTTAATTCCATTGCATGTTATAATGAATTGAAGGCTAACCAGACAGCACTGTGTAAGGTAACCTACAACACATGCATGCATTCAACTGATAAAGAAAATAATTAGCCCTCCACAACTGGGGTGACCAGAAGAGTGGCCACGCTCTATTCTAGGAGAGCCCTGGCCACTCCAGCCACCCTTTGGCCACACCACTGCATAAGAATGTGAATATATATATTTTTTCATTCAATAATTGGCTGAGAAAATTACTTGTGTTGAATTTGCTTTTTCATTGGTCATTGGTCTTTTTTTACAACCCCATTTCCAAAACAGTTGGGACGCTGTGCAGAATGTACATATAAATGCAAAGCAATCACCCGCAAATCATGTAAACCGGTCAGTGGTGACTGGTCTGGACTGCAGGCAGGTCAGTTTAGCACCTGGACTCTTTTAATACGGAGCAGTGCTGCTGTAATACATGCAGAATGTGGTTTGACATCGTCTTGCTGAAATAATCAAGACCTTCCCTGAAAAAGACGTCGTCTGGACGGCAGCAGATGTTGATAAAACATGTTTATATCATTCAGCTTTAATGGCGTCTTCACAGATGAGCAGGTCACCCAGGCCATGAGCACTAATGCCCCCCTAAACCATCATGAATACTGGCTTTAGAACTGGGCACTGATAACGAGCTGAGTGGTCTTCAGCCCGGAGGACACAGTGTCCATGATAAATATATTTTTGATGTCAACCAGTCACACAGTGGACCGAGACCATATATGTGCAGAGAGAAGAAAAAAGAAAGGATAATAGTGAGTTGGTGGTGTCTAAAAAAGGGAGCATTGGTGTGGCACAGAGCTGTTTATCAGCCTAGTTGACTTTAGGTCTTCGTTAGTTGGCCTGAGAAAAACGGCTGCAGTTAATGGATAAAAGGGACAGGCCTGGCAAAAGCACAACTGGCCTGCACTGGTTATAAGCAACATAGTTGATGATTCCAAATATCGGAATAGCCAATATCCAAATGATTACGAATGTTGCTTTGGCTTCAAAGCTAGTGGTAGCAAAAGGAATGCAGGTCTAAGGACAATTCGGGTGAAAGAAGGGACCCTGGACATGGAAATAACTGGATGGGGTGTCTAAAAACACAGGCTTAAAGTTAATAAAAAAAAAAGATGAATTATCTTCCTTTTTCTGGGATGATATGATCACTAGAAATGACTGTATGACTTCTCTCAGTATCACCTTAAACTCTCTAAGGCTACATTAACATTACAAGCCTCACAGCTCAGATCCGATCTCTCGGACTCAGACTCATTTAGGTAAGAGACTCAAATCGGTCATTAATGTGATGAACCGGCCTGAAATGACCCTCATGAGCTCCTCCTACTCAGTGACGTCACGTGACTGAATCACTGCATCATCAGCACAAACTAACGAGCAGAACGAGCTTCTCTGAGAAGATCATTAACTCTGATCAGCTCTCAGCTTCATTATTAGAGCCAGACGGAGGAGAAAAAGGCGAGACGAGCTGCTTTTCCACCGTTTACAGGCTTTGACGTCTGTTCGGCGCTGTTGCCATGGAAACGCCGAATGATGATGATCTGAGAATCACGTTAAGGTCGCACGGCCACGAATCGGATACGAATCCGATCTAAGACCACATTTGAAAGTGGCTCAGGTCGGATTTGAAAACATCAGATGTGTGCCACTTTAACCTGGTAATGTGAACGCAGCCTAAAAGTCAAAATAACTTCGCAACGAATTCTTGGAAAATGCAACCACAAGACTGATGTTTTTCTCCATCTCGTTTGCTCACACTGCATTTTCTACACTGCTTGTGCCACAAGGATTGATTTTAAAATGGTTGACATTGATGAGGCCTTTAACCGTCAATATCAACATCACACACGTGACAATCATCCTCCATCAGCGTGTATTCAACCAGAGCTGGTTCACGAGGAGCCTGGTCACGTCCTATTTCCCCCATTATATAATTCCCTCTGCCCACGAGGGAGTCCTCAATGAATGGGAGTCAATGGAGCTGAACTGCTAAAAACTAAGAGTTAAAATTGTTTCTAATCACTCGCCCAAAACTTTCCTTTAATTTTAGAAGATAAAAGGATGCATTTCACTGAAAAAGCAAAGAAATTTCACCTATATGTTTCCTTTTTTCTACAGCAAACGGGATTTGGGCAGCACGTGCTGATTGGCTGGTGGGCAGAGCGGCTCATTAGCTGTTCGCGCTCACAGACGTCATGGACATATATGAGACGCCTTTTTAAACTCCTATAACTCGAGTTTAAAAGCTCTTAAAAAATAACAGCAGTGTTAAAATGTTTTATTAAAACATTTGCACTCTTACATTAAAGATGTTTCTTTATTTATTCTTTATGTATTCTTTAATTTTAACCTTCACAAGGAATCAGCTATTATTAATTGCCAATTTGCATTATGATAACGCACCTTTCAAGTTCTCATGGACTCCTGTAGCCCATGATGGAAAAACCCACTTATATACAACTTTACCAGGTTAATATTTTTAAAAATAAAGTTGCCTTTTAAATGTTTTCAGTTCACAGATTTATGTTAATTTATGTTAATCAGCGTAATTTATGTTAATTTATGTAAATCAGCGTAGCTTTTATAGCCTTTACAGTAGCTTTAATGGCCCGGGAGACTCACAGACCAATCACATGTGTTGTAAATATCACACGTGACGCTACTCAGCCAATCAGATCTGTGCATTACGATAAGCACTGAGACTGGAGTGAGTGACGCCACACAGGGGAGGGACGAGGCAAGAAACAGCAGTCAGAGAGGAAAGTGAGTCAGAGGGAAGTTATTCCACATGACGTGATCTAAAAAGAGGAAACTGACAGTAAATGTTGTTGAAATCTGACATTAAAGATGTTTCAGCATTAATAAACTATCAACCCATTCAGGTCGGACTGGCTCGGGAGCGCCCTCTAGTGTTTGAGAAACACGGAAGTCACTGCAGAGCAGGAATTCTCCTCTCTACCGTGCTCAGCAGCATAGCGATGAATAGCAGATGGGTGGTGGAATTTGAGCCACACTCAGAGAGGAATGTGGAGGCACCATATCGCCGCCACTTATCAGGCCTAGATTTACAGTACGTGGGCAGAAACGTGTTCCTCTGCTGAGATGTGGGAATGTTTATCTTCTTACTGTCCTGGATCACAAAAACATGCGCTGTGGGGTTCAGACAGTCTGGTGTTGTCAGTCGGCTGGGATGAAGGTCTTATTACGCTACTTGAGACTCCAAGGCAGGGTGGCAGAGTCTTCCATCACAGCTGGCTTTTTTCCAGAGAGGATGGAAAAGGTGATAACTACATGGTCAATGAGCTGTAGGCTTGGCAAGTGGCTGAAACCCCCATGAAGACGAGGCGCACCATAGAGCTCAGACTGAAACCAAGCTGTGAAGATCCAAAGTGATGACTATCTGTCAGGCTCCAATCCTGGAGAACCACAGCACTGCACAGTTTAGCAATGTACCTTATTCATCACAGCTGATTGAGCCCACCAGACCATTAGCAAGGCCTTCATGAGTTGAATTCAGAGTGTTAGACTAGAGGAAACCCATCTCAGCAGGGCTGTGGACCTCGATTAATTTTAACCTTCACAAGGAATCAGCTATTATTAATTGCCAATTTGCATTATGATAACGCACCTTTCAAGTTCTCATGGACTCCTGTAGCCCATGATGGAAAAAGCCACTTATATACAACTTCACCAGGTTAATATTTTTAAAAATAAAGTTGCCTTTTAAATGTTTTTAGTTCACAGATTTATGTTAAGGATTGTTATTGAGTAATTATACATTTAAGAGGCGAAATGCTTGGTAGTTTATCTTGTTCTAATTGCCTGGTGAGGCTATGCCTAGTACTATTATAATGACAGTGGCAGGAGGCATAGACAAGCCTTTTAAAGAGGGAGCCAGGCTAGACCCAGTGATTTTTTTGTGGGGGTGGCAAAAGAAAATAAAAGAGTGGTTAATAATGTTCTTCTGTGCGTATATTAGGGCTATGTTATTAAAATGATTTAAAATGCATTGAATTTATTCTGTGAATAACTGAATCTGCACATCATTTCCACATGAATAAAATAACACATTAACACAATTACTGCGAAAAGTAATGTGCAGCGCTAGTTTTGACATTTTAGGCCAAAGAAGTTACTCACCCAGGCTGCCCTCGCATCAGGCTACTCATTTACAGTTGTATTAGTTTGGGAACCCATTCTCAAATCATTCGAAAATCAGTACAAATCCTCTACAGCAGAGGTCACTAATAGGTGGACCACAGTAAGAGTCCAGACCCAGACACTGTCTTATGCAGATCTGGACCCATAATCAATAAACTATGGAGGATTATTTAATTTCAACTGGGTGGTCCTGTTTTAATCAGCGTAGCTTTTATAGCCTTTACGGTAGCTTTAATGGCCCGGGAGACTCACAGACCAATCACATGTGTTGTAAATATCACACGTGACGCTACTCAGCCAATCAGATCTGTGCATTACGATAAGCACTGAGACTGGAGTGAGTGACACCACACAGGGGAGGGACGAGGAGAGAAACAGCAGTCAGAGAGGAAAGTGTGTCAGAGGGAAGTTATTCCACATGACGTGATCTAAAAAGAGGAAACTGACAGTAAATGTTGTTGAAATCTGACCGAACTGGACTTTATTTGATCTGATGGTCAGTAAATGTTGTTGAAATCTGACCGAACTGGATTTTATTTGATCTGATGTTCAGTAAATGGTGTTGAAATCTGACCGAACTGGACTTTATTTGATCTGATGTTCAGTAAATGTTGTTGAAATCTGACCGAACTGGACTTTATTTGATCTGATGTTCAGTAAATGTTGTTGAAATCTGACCGAACTGGACTTTATTTGATCTGATGTTCAGTAAATGTTGTTGAAATCTGACCGAACTGGACTTTATTTGATCTGATGTTCAGTAAATGTTGTTGAAATCTGACCGAACTGGACTTTATTTGATCTGATGTTCAGTAAATGTTGTTGAAATCTGACCGAACTGGACTTTATTTGATCTGATGTTCAGTAAATGTTGTTGAAATCTGACCGAACTGGACTTTATTTGATCTGATGTTCAGTAAATGTTGGTGAAATCTGACCGAACTGGACTTTATTTGATCTGATGTTCAGTAAATGTTGGTGAAATCTGACCGAACTGGACTTTAATTGATCTGATGTTCAGTAAATGTTGTTGAAATCTGACCGAACTGGACTTTATTTGATCTGATGTTCAGTAAATGTTGTTGAAATCTGACCGAACTGGACTTTATTTGGTCTGATATTTAGTAAATGTTGTTGAAATCTGAGCGAACTGGACTTTATTTGATCTGATGTTCAGTAAATGTTGTTGAAATCTGACCGAACTGGACTTTATTTGGTCTGATATTCAGTAAATGTTGTTGAAATCTGAGCGAACTGGACTTTATTTGGTCTGATATTTAGTAAATGTTGTTGAAATCTGACCGAACTGGACTTTATTTGATCTGATATTTAGTAAATGTTGTTGAAATCTGACCGAACTGGACTTTATTTGATCTGATGGTCAGTAAATGTTGGTGAAATCTGACCGAACTGGACTTTATTTGATCTGATGGTCAGTAAATGTTGTTGAAATCTGACCGAACTGGACTTTATTTGATCTGATGTTCAGTAAATGTTGTTGAAATCTGACCGAACTGGACTTTATTTGATCTGATATTCAGTAAATGTTGGTGAAATCTGACCGAACTGGACTTTATTTGATCTGATGTTCAGTAAATGTTGTTGAAATCTGACCGAACTGGACTTTATTTGATCTGATGTTCAGTAAATGTTGTTGAAATCTGACCGAACTGGACTTTATTTGATCTGATATTCAGTAAATGTTGTGGAAGTGATTGGGAACAACAGCAACTCAGCCACGAAGTGGTCGGCCACGTAAAATGACAGAGCGGTCAGCGGATGCTGAGGGGCATAGTGCGCAGAGGTCACCGACTTTCTGCAGAGTCAATCACTACAGACCTCCAAACTTCATGTGGCCTTCAGATCAGCTCAAGAACAGCGTAGAGACCTTCATGGAATGGGTTTCCATGGCTGAGCAGCTGCATCTAAGCCTTACATCACCAAGCGCAATGCAAAGCGTGGAATGTAGTGAAGTAAAGCGCCGCCACTGGACTCTAGAGCAGTGGAGACGTGTTCTCTGAATATTACTGCTACAGTCTATAATTTAACAGTCTTGATTGAGAAGCGTTCAGCCAGAAATGAACCCAACACCATTTGCCAAACTAAACGGGCTGTAAGAAGCTTTACAGACCGGCTGGAACAAAACAACATTAATACTGATCTGGACAAACTGACCAAACTGAGCTGAACCTGATATTGGCTCAGTCTTACGGCTCAGTCTGATTTGGTCCGACTCTGAAGATCAGACCCGTCTGGCGAATGGTGTTGGGTTCATTTCTGGCTGATTCCAGGTTGTTCAGCTGTTCTTCTGTCACAGCTTATTAGTTCCCCGTTGTGGGACTAATAAGGGTCACTTAATAATAATAACATTGCTTAAATTTACATTACAATATATAGTGTAATATATATGTATTACATATATATGTATAGAGAGAGAGAGAGAGAGAGCAAGAGAGAGAGAGAGAGAGAGAGAGGGGAGAGAGAGAGAGAGAGAGAGAGAGAGAGAGAGAGAGAGAGAGAGAGAGAGAGAGAGCAAGAGAGAGAGATCGCTGCTGTTGGAAGAAAACCTTGTATCTCCATTGTTTGAGATAATGTGAAAATGTCTGTTGTCCTTTACATTATGTGTAAGTTTCATGATGAATGGGGGCCAAAAAACGGCCAAAAATGACTTGGAAATAATTCTGGATCCATTGACTTACATTAAAAGTAAAGCAGATTTTTCCCTTCTCCTGTAAAGTTCCCATTTTGGAGATACGAGCCACATTTTATATTGTATTTTCCTGCCGGTATATTAAATTCATATATGACTGTATCATTTGCATGCCGTTTATGGTATTCCATTACCGGGCAGGCATTCCTGGATTGGCCTCAGAGGAGATCAAGCCTACAAACAACGTGTGACAAGTGATTTAGTCAACATGACAAACGATTAGAGCCGACTAGTGTTGGAGAGTTACCCAGAGCAAGGGTCCCCACGAAGGACGCAGCAGTCAGTGGAGAGCGAGTGTCCTGGAGGATTGGTTCTGTGTGGATGAGCAGAACGTTATGACCGGTTTAGACATTTGAGTTCTGTCATATTGCTCAAACGTTAATCCACAAAGTATGTAGAGCCCAAAGTATAAGAAAGCAAGCATCGTGCGCCATATCAACGCAGAAATGAATTTAGGTGCTTATGTAGAATGTAGCAAGCCAGTGTTAGCTGCTCCATTAAGCAGAATAAACAAGACAAATGTTAGCATTTTAACCAGCGTTTACTCGCCAGTCTGCTCTAATTACTGATTACAGCATCATCAGACTCTCCCAGCTGATTTGTCTGGGCATAGCTAGAGCTTTTTGCATGGTGTGGCCAGGTAAAGACCCAGAGGTTACACTGGGCTGGCGCACTGCTGAGAACAAGAATAATAATAGTACTACTTTATTAAAGTGATATTAATTTATGCTTTTCTCTCTACACAACAATCATTCTGTCCATCAATCCACATGAGCCATATATTACATCACCACAACCTTTACCAAAAGTAAACGCAAAGCCAAAACTGTGCTGGTGTATCACATCAGTGTCGTTTTTCAGTTTTTGTCATGATCTGATTTAGTCTGTTACCCGTCACATTGTGTGTAGGTTTCATGATGATTGGAGTAAAAGAAACAGCCCAAAATGGCTTGGAAAAAATTCTGGTTCCATTGACTTACATTAAAAGTAAAGCAGGTTTTTTCCTTCTCCTGTAAAGTTCCCATTTTGGAGATATGATGTTTTATTTAACAGCGATATTTAAGTCATTTGTGAGGAAATTGTATGTTTGAATCAGAGATATTAAATCCTTCACTTTTTTTCAGTGCACAACGTTAACATAAACAGGCCATAGATGTTATTCATTTAGGTGGTATTCACTGCAGGTTATAGACTCTAGAGTCTAATGATCAGAAAGCCAGAGAGACAGCACTGTATAAGGTCACCTACAACACAGGCATGTATTCAACTGTAAAGAGCTGATTAGTTTTTGATAGTGAACTAATTTTAGTTGGACGAAGTTCACAAACCATGTCGAGAAAGTCGAGACCCCCGAGGTAAAATCTTCCTCCAGTAAAAGTAGAAGTTCCTCCCTTTAGACCTCCACTTGAGTAAAAGTACTAAAGTATTTCCCTTCAAATGTACTTAAGTATAAAGTAAAAGTACTAAAAGAGTAATTCTGGCTCTGATGTCCTGTTATCATTTTTATAACCAGACTGGCTTCATGAACTCATTTCAGGTGAAAGTCCTCCAGCGTCTCTCTTGGTAAACCAGTCTTTTAATAGAACGTCATTAATTGGTGACGCTGACGTCTATTAAAATGATCAGAAGCACAAAACACTGAAGGTAAACAGTTTCCATCAGGGAGAACCGAGTGGCTCTGAAATCACTTTTTACACACAAGCAAAGTTTCAGTTTCAGATTTATTTACAACTTAGTTCCAAGTTTAAGTTGAATAAAAACTGGCTTTAAACTCAGGATCACAGATGAGCTCCTTTACTATGTTGATCTGTAGGCGTCTGTTCATAAACATAAACCAGCCCAAACTCATTTACTATAAAATGAAATGGTGTTTGTAGAAATTCAGAAAAAAGCCGCGTCAGTCTCGACTGCATATGTGGACATATTTCTATATTGAGCTCTATTTACACAAAGTTAGGTTAGTTCATCATTTATGTTGAACAGACTCTCCCAAAGTTTTACGCTGCTGCGCTGACGTTGAACCGCGTGCTGCACTGGGTCGGTATGACCAACAGGTCAAAACCAGCTCTAAACAAAGTGACCGCTGGGCCCTGATTGGTGCTCTGGCTTTGCGCTTCTTTCGTTTTGACATGTTACGTTTTTATACACACAGAAACCAAAAGGAACGACAGATTTCTCAAAATGTAGGAGGAAAAAGTCGGATATTAGACTCTGAAATGTAGTGGAGTGAAAGTACAGGAACCAGTTACATTTATTTAGTCACTGTCCACCACTGAAAAACATATAATTTGACCAGAGGTGCTCAAACCTTCGCATAAAACTGGCAGCTGGCAGTATGTGCTGTCCTCCAGTTATACTGAGACACTTGGCATCAGGCTGCAGTGGCTGTTGGCTCAGAAAGACAGACCTTGGTCCTCTCAGTCTGGTCGGATGCTATTGTTTTATAATATTGGATGGAGCTCTCGAGCGCTTGGGAATTACAGACAACTACATTTGGCAAAAGCACTGGGAGGGTGTAGATTTCCACTCTCTTCAATATGCTTTACAGTGTGTGCAGGGCTGGTAATAGGGAGGCATTTTTCAGACTGGATTATTACATAGTTTACATAATACATCATTTTCAGCAGAGTACAGTGAACGTAAGCACAAAAAAAGGCCTGCAGCCAGGATTACACATGGATTTATCACAACAAAAAGGTGCGAGGCTCCCCGTTCAGCTTTCAATTACAAGCCCTACCCTACCTAAGCAGCCCACACAAAACAGAGGGCAGCTAGCATGGCCTGTCGGGGCTCACTGAGGGCATCTGCTGATAAGGAACAGCTGCAGGGCCCATATGTACCACGCCATGGTGAGCACCCATCTAGAATCCAGAAAACGAAGTGGCATGAGTTATTTAATGTGTTGTCTTATAAACATGCTGAACCCACAGAGGCTGCGAAGGAAGTCAGACGTCTGATTGTGTAGTTTTCAGCTTTGTTAAAGACATTTTGAGCTGAAGGTTTACGCTTAAAAGTCTCAAAAGTTTCTAAGACGAATATTAGCATTGTGTTCGATGCCTGTGTGTGAATGTACGCCCGAAACAAAAGAGCAGACATTTTAAACAACTCGGTTCAAAACAAGTCTCTTAAAACGTTTAGTTGGAACAACAGGCGTTACTCTATCATCCTAATTACTGTGTTACTACATCATGACTACATCATCTTTATTACTCATAACTAAAAGTTCATTAGGAGAATGAATGCTAGTATTTCTGAGTGGAGTGATTCACTATGAACTGTAGTTCTTATAGTCTTTATGATTATTATTATACAATCTGGAAACTGAAAAATGTGGAAATATGGTCGAATAAGTATATTTAAACTATATGTTATACTATATATGGTATATACACCAATCAGGCATAACATTATGACCATTGTCCACTTTAGCAGCTCCACTTACTGTATAGCTGCTCTCTGTAGTTCTACAGTTACAGACTGTAGTCCATCTGTTTCTCTGATACTCTGTTACCCTGTTCTTCAGTGGTCAGGAACCCCATGGACCCTCACAGAGCAGGTGCTGTTTGGGTGGTGGGTCATTCTCAGCACTGCAGTAACACTGACGTGGTGGTGGTGTGTTAGTGTGTGTTGTGCTGATGCGAGTGGATCAGACTCAGCAGTGCTGCTGGAGTGCTCACTGTCCACTCTATTACCTTGTCAGTCCACCTTGTAGATGTAAAATCAGAGACAGCAGCTCATGTATGTCAGCATAGTTTGTGTTGGTCATCCTCTAGTCCTTCATCAGTGGTCACAGGACGCTGCCCACAGGACTGTTGACTGGATATTTTTGGTTCTCAGTCCAGCAGTGACACTGAGGTGTTTACAAACTCTAGCAGCGCTGCTGTGTCTGATCCACTCAGACCAGCACAACACACCCTAACACACCACCAGTGTTACTGGTCATGATGTCACGCCTGATCTGGGTAAATCCTAAAGAGCACGTCAAATATTGAGCAACAGAGACAAGAGAAACAGACCAAACCACACAGGGAGAGCGCGACTGAGAGCCAAACCCTACATAAAACCTTCAACGGCAAGTCAACCATATCAGTGCCTTCAATAGGCCAGGACCCCCTGAATGAGAGACACAGACCCAGACACCGAATGCGACGCAGAGAAAATGTTATCTGCTCTCTCGTTCTTTCTTGGGCCACTTTCTCTGCGGTTATCTCCTCCTTCTCCAGCACATGCGCTGATTTAGGGCTTAGAGAGCGGCTCAGTTCAATTAGCTCCCCGAAGGCCCATTAGAGAGAGCAAATCATGCCAGGGACTTGGACAACTCCCTGAACACTCCCTAAATTAACGGGCTCCAATGGAGGCGGTGCATTTTCTCCTCCTTGCTCAGCCTCTTTCAGACGGTTTTTGGAGAGACAGCAATTCTGACTTCTCTGGTTTAAAGGAAGCGTTTTCCAACTGACCTTTGAAAGCGTTTATAACAGTTATCTGTGGCTTTAACCACACCGAGAACATTAATCATCTCCCCTGTGACCTTACAGTGTGGATTTTCTAACCAAGCGAATGATCAGTGAAGGAATATCACACTTTTTTCAAACTCAAATTCTAATGAAATCTGCTAATTGGCTCTTTCTCATGGCGCCATCTATTGGTTGTTGCGACTACAGTTCTCGAAACCTACTCTGGGTGGAGCTGTTTTGCTAGAAATGAGGAAAGAAGGGCTTGAAGGAAAACGGCCCCCATTTGCTGGGAGTCTGAGAGAAAAGACTCGAAAACAACGACTAGATAGGAAACAGAAAACTTTGTTTTGTTGTAAGACACGAAACTACTGTGAGTTGAATTGTTCCTATGTCTTTTATTAAATTTTCATAACTATGGCAATAATTTGACTGCTTAAAATGGTTTCTGTGTAAAAAAAAACAGCTTTTAATTTGAATTAAATGCAGAAACCTACAATAACAACATTCAGGTCTTTTATCTCAGGACCTCATACCGAACATAAGTGTTCAAAGTGACCGAATCACAATGAGAGTCTGTTGATGTCCATTTAAATCTCAGCTGTCACAAAACACTGACTCAGCATATACCATTATTATTTTACTAAACACTCCACCGAATATGGAAAATAAACCCTCCGTGCATTTTTGTGATGTACATTTGCTCCCTGCGGTCACAGCAGCGTCAAAACCTACATTTTCCAGTTTAAAAGCTAGAAAAAACCCTCCTGATGACGAATCGTGAAGGTGGGAGGAACTTTTGGTAAATCTCCAGCTGCTTTGGGGTGATGGATCAGCAGGTAATAATAAAATAATCCTCCTCTACAGTAAAATAAAGCTCTGCTGATCCTTCAACACAGTTTAACAGTAAATGGTCTTAAACGCTGGAGTTAATGTAGAACTGCTGATTCACCCTTTAACCCTGAAGATCAGCGCAGACGGCTGGTCACCATAGCAACACAGACGACAGTCTCGCCCAGCTAATAGCTACGAAACGGCAAAGAGAGAGATTTAAGACGGACGTTGATCATTTGAAGACGATTGGACTGATTAGTGTTTATAGTCACTCCAGCTGGTTTCCTGATACGTTTAATCTGCAGTGAGAAACTGTCAAACGCTAAAAAGTCACGAAGCTGTAGTCAGTTTCTCATCTGAATTGTCCCGTTCCACCTTAAATGGCGCAACAGTTACATCCTGGCCCCTCAGGCACTATTTAAGGCAGAACGGGAAATTCAAACGAGAAGCTGGCGAATGAGAAGCGACTTCAGCCTCGTAAAAAGTCGACCGCTGAGAGACGTTTTACAAGAAATTGTTCTAGTTTTGAGGAAAAGTTTCCTGCTGGAGATGCGAGAAAAGCGGCTGTATCTGAGCTGAAAGCTCAAAGCAGAGCAGAGTAAGTCTGAGTCTTTTTGTTTATAGTACATTTTTAGTCTATACTCGCACATCAGCGCACACAGAAAGACTGACAGCCGAGACGGTAATACGGATGTAAAGCGTTGTGGCTTCCAAGGTGTTTTGATTTTTGTTGAAAGGATAAAATGACTTTTCTTAACATTAGGAATTCAGGAATCTCATTGCAGCTGCATAACCGTCTTAAAATATTCAAGACATGGGAGAGAATGGATTACTGACACGACAGACGTCACTCATTAGATAAATAGGACAACAAGCTTATAACCAGTTGGCAAGGTAGCTCGCTCTACCTCACCGCACCTTCGGCTTCTTTTCTCCATCTGAAAGAGTCTGTGGCAAACACTTTGTGCCAAATATAGATGGAGTCTATAATAGATGGATTTCTTTATGATTTTGTTTCAAAGAGTCACACTAATCTGGCCTTCCGGGCTTCCTAAATGCTAGAGGGCGCTCCTGAGCCCAAATGAAGAAGTTAATGTGGAGCGTTTGAACAAAATCATAGTTTATAAACATATTCAACATAGAAAATAATCATTTTGAAACAAACGAAACATTCTGAATTTTAACACTGCTGAGACTCTGAATTCAACTGTTTTACATGATTTTTGCCTTTATTATCTTATTTTCATCATTTATTTGTTTATTTATTATTATTATTATTATTATTTAAATTATTAGTCATTTTAATAAAAATGTTGTTTACTTTTTGATCTTATTCTCCTCTTATTTTACTTTGATTTGATCTGATTTGAGTAACCTTTGCATTTTAGCTATGTTTTCATCATTGTTTCATACTTTTTATTGTATTTTTATGTATTTTGTATTATAAATGTCTCACTTTTTAAATCAGATTCGAGTCTTTCCTTATTTCATTAAATTTACTTTCATTATTTGACATGTTTTTACACACAAATCAATCCCTTGCTCTGTATCTACTCTGCGACATTGTAAATGAGGGGCATCCTCAGTGCTCCCCGAGGTTAAATAAAGGTCGACTGATTGAGTCCAAGTTCAAAATGATGCCTCATGTACGTTCATGACCTGCTCCAGCTCCAGGTGAGCTGCTCCAATCAGCCCTCTGTAGCAGTTATGCTCCGTCCTGTTGCCCGAAACCCGTCTGCTGTAGAAAAAAGGAAATCAAAGTGAAAGGAAAGTTCTGGGCGAGTGATTAAATGACTTTAACTTGTTTGTTTTTAGCCATTCAGCCGGATCCCCACCCTTTCACTGAGCGCTCACGGTGCCCTCTGGCATTGTGCAGTCCTGTTTTTGATATAATAGGGGAAATAGGAAGAGGCCAGGCTCTGGTTGTATAATGTGTTGGTGCAATACGTGCTGGTTGTTGTAGTGAGAGATTTCCAGCGTCGATGTGATAAAACATGAAAATGATCTAAAATTGCGAATTCAGCCAAACCTGTCCAACATTTGTGAGGTCCAGCGGGCGGCCACTCTCGCCTCTCATCTCTCGTCCTCGCCTCATCGTCTTGGTCGCACCCTCGGAGCCTGCCCACGACTTCAGGACATGACGGCTGACATTTGTCTGCAGATGCTTCTCTTCACGAGCAATAAATCATAAAAGTTGGGGGCTGCACCAACACTTAAGTCAGAGCAAATTTCAGAGGCGTATTGATTTTCAGCTGTGGCGAGGAACTGTCGTGCCTTCAGCCATGAAAGGCAGGCCTGAAGTGTCAGCATAAGCAGAAACGCTCCATGGAGACACCATTTCAAGATGAGTCCTTCTGAACTCGGGCCCATCACTTTCTGAGAAGGGTGATTAGATTTTCCTGCAGAGGGTGGTTAATGTGGTGCAAATGCTTTGTAGCCGTCAAAGACCATGGTTAAGAAAAGGAGAAACCCGTACAATAAAGATGCAAACAGCCCCTAAACTCTACATTTTTAACTACGCAAGCTTGCGATCATGCCCAATATGGAAAGGCCAAAAATACAGTGATGTATAATATGCATAAACCTCTTGTAATGGGGTTGAGTAATCAGCTCAGGATCGAATTGAGCTTGATTAGGAAGGACTAATCTCTTAATAAGCACTTGATAACAGTTAAAAACAACAAGCGGAAAAATGAATCCAGTGGATGCGAAGCGAAGATGGAGGAATGTCAACAAAGCAGCAATAATGGGATCATAGAGATGCTGGGGTGGTACATGTTTATTTACAGAAATATTTGCAGTAATATCCCACCTATTAATTGCAAGCTGCTTTTTGACAGGGTGGATGCATATGGTGAAATTTCAATTTACGAGCACACCATGATGGAGCTTAGTATGGAGTCTGACACGCTGTGTTGCAGCATCTCTAGAACAACGTGGCATAAGCGCCGAGAGCTCGAGAGAGAGGACCGAGAACATCCTGAGCACAGCGGCCTTTTCGTGTGGCTTTGATACTCTGTTACCCGGTTCTTCAGTGGTCAGGACCCCCACGGACCCTCACAGAGCAGGTACTGTTTGGGTGGTGGGTCATTCTCAGCACTGCAGTAACACTGACATGGTGGTGGTGTGTTAGTGTGTTGTGCTGGTCTGAGTGGATCAGACACAGCAGTGCTGCTGGAGTTTTTAAACACCTCAATGTCACTGCTGGACTGAGAATAGTCCACCAACCAAAAATATCCAGCCAACAGCTTCCTGTGACCACTGATGAAGGACGAGAGGATGACCAACACAAACTGTGCAGCAGCAGATGAGCTGTCGTCTCTGACTTTACATCTACAAGGTGGACCCACAAGGTAGGAGTGTCTAATAGAGTGGACAGTGAGTGGACACAGGTAGTGTTTAAAATCTCCAGCAGCACTGATGTGTCTGATCCATTCGCACCAGCACAACACACTCTAACACACCACCACCACCACATCAGCATTACTACACTTTTCACCTGGAAAAACTTATTTAAGGTTCACCATCGGACCTAAAAACCGCTGTAGAACCTTTGAAGGAACGTTTACATTGTTTGTACCTTGATGAATGAGAAATGTACCTGAACAGAACCTTCGTTTCTAACCGGGTCAAAAAGCTTTGGATACGAAAGCGGCAAAATCCCTAGATTTTCTGCTTTAAGCAAGGGGAAAGATGACTCCAATTAACAAATTACATAACGGCCAAATTACAAATTACTGCAAAAATCACAACAAATGGACGCTGGCCCATAGAGATGCTTTGCTCTAGTGGTGCTCTGAACCACTTGATTCCTCACTGGCATTCCATCAAACTGGGCAGCATTGCTGCAGAACTCAATGCTGATTGTAATCAAGGATAAGAGCCGAAGAAAAGTGAAATGTTTCTGTTAATAGTTTGGATTTAACATATTTTTTCAGATAAGTGTAAATGACATGCCTTGATATAAAAACCGCACACACTGTATAAACTCGTGAAGAAGGTATGAAAGAAGACATCCTTCATAATTTCAGAACAAGAGCGAGAGAATATCTCGCCAAGTGAAATGTTCCCCATGTAAAATATTCAGCAGCGGACTAATTCACAGCCGTCCTGA
The DNA here is from genome assembly GCF_015220715.1 of Pygocentrus nattereri. NCBI lineage: Eukaryota > Metazoa > Chordata > Actinopteri > Characiformes > Serrasalmidae > Pygocentrus > Pygocentrus nattereri. Next base: position 44,868,928 of record NC_051219.1, read on the forward strand.
ATGTCACTCGGGAAATAGTCTCTATTGACTCAAAGTCTTGAATATTACTCAGATGATTTAACCTGTTTAAAGGCCAGGCCATGCCAGTGGGTATCACCCACCTCTGTAACCCAAGAATAACTCCCCAGTTTGCATTGTAGTCCATGTAGTTACTGGATAATAAGCCTTAGGATGTAATAAGTCTGGGATTCGAGGAGTTACATGTACAGTGCTGTGCGAAGCTCAGACACCAACCTTCATTCATCGAATTTCCAGCCAAGACAGCCATTCAGTCGTTCATTTCTCAGCAGATATTTCCGAGGAGATTAGATAGAAAATAGCCTGTTAGAATGACAAAGGAAAATGCACTATTTGACAAAAGTATGTGGACATCTGAACATCACGCCTAATTGAGTTTGTTGGACGGTCCATTCCGAAACCATGAGCAGTCATATGGAATTCACCCCCACATTTGCATCTAGAACAGCTTCCACTCTTCTGGGAAGGCTTTCCAAAAGATTTTAGAGTGTGAAAAAGAGCATTTGTAAAGGCACTGATGTAGGACGAGGAAGCATGGATTGCACCTGACGTTCCAGGTAATTCAAAAGCAGTATAATTGGCTGTTTAGGCTTTTGTGTGGTTTTCTGTTTTGACTGTTCATTAAATAAATGAAGGGTGGTCTCTGACTTTTGCTCAGCTCAGTATATACGGAATTTCAGCTCTTTTTCAAGAGGTAAATTAACATCCTGCAGTCTGTGAAGTCTTTTACTAAGCCTTTCACCATCACTGCAAGGAGGAATTTAAAGCTCTAGAGGAATTTGGAGATATTAATACCACAGGAACAGTCAGAAAATATGAAACTGGCCCATATAATTTGAAATGAATGTTTACACCCATCTATTTGCTTCATATCATGCCTCTTACGTTTCTTACCAAGTCTCTGTCCTTCTTCTCTCCTTCACATAAAACCTTCATTTCCGCCCCAGAGCCTGCAGCACAATCAATTATTTACTCCCCATCACTGCCTTGTTGTCCAAAACTGATCATCACTATTACAGCATGTGCTGAAAAAAATCTCATTATACCGGCTCTTTCATCAGAAGGAACATCATTGTGTCAAAAAGGTAGCTGGCTGGTCCGCAGGCCGCAGGAAATGAGACACAAAGACAGGGTTTCTATCAGATGTCTCTGAACTTACTTCCCCTTTAGTTACGATTAACAGTACGTGTGAAAAATATACACACTAATCAGGGAAAAGACGTGCTGTGCAACAGTAAAGCTTCAGATCTGTCCTTATGTTGTAATGGACCTACTACACCAACTTGCCAATTTATTAGGTACCCCATAATCTTCTCTCACACGTTCTCTTAATGGGGGCATTCGTGGGCTGGAGGCTAGAAACCAGCCCTGTGACCAGAAGGTCGCTGGATCGAGTCCATAGTATGTGACTGAAGCGCCCTTGAGTAAGACGCCTAACCCCCAACTGCCCCCCGGGTGCTGCGGATAGGACCGTCTGGATGGGTAAAATGTGGAGGTGAAGTTTCCCCATTGTGGGACTAATAAGGGTCATTTAATCTGAATCTTATTCTTAATCTAGTACCTTTATTGTGGCCATCCAGGTGACCTGAATTCATGGATCTATACATGGATACATGGATTCTACAAGATGCTGGATGTGTTGTTCAGGAATGTTGGATCTGCTGCAAACTGCTCATTCAGCATCTCAAGATGTTGAGGAGTTTTGAGATCCACAGACTGTGCAGTGACACTGAAGTGTTGCAGCAACATGACAGTCTTGGTGTCTTCTGACATGGACGTGTCCAGTCAATTATGGATCAACTGCAGCTATGGAGGGATGAACTTGGTCAGCGATGATGGTCAGATACGCTACACCGTTCAGACGTTCTTCAGTGAGCAGATTCAGTGTCAGATTTGAGTTTGTCTGACCGGGCAACTTTTCTCTACTCGGTGGAGTTTTGATGCTCCTGTGAAAACTGGAGACGCCTTTCTTGAGCAGTGCTGGTCAGTAACTGAGTAACTGAGTAAATGTAATGAGTTTCTGTACTTTAGTATTTTTGGTGTATCTGTACTGAAGTTCCTCCGTTTCTGGGCGACTTTTTCCTTTCACTCCACTACATTTCAGAGTCTAATATCCGACTTTTTCCTCCTACATTTTGAGAAATCTGTCGTTCCTTTTGGTTTCTGTGTGTATAAAAACGTAACATGTCAAAACGAAAGAAGCGCAAAGCCAGAGCACCAATCAGGGCCCAGCGGTCACTTTGTTTAGAGCTGGTTTTGACCTGTTGGTCATACCGACCCAGTGCAGCACGCGGTTCAACGTCAGCGCAGCAGCGTAAAACTTTGGGAGAGTCTGTTCAACATAAATGATGAACTAACCTAACTTTGTGTAAATAGAGCTCAATATAGAAATATGTCCACATATGCAGTCGAGACTGACGCGGCTTTTTTCTGAATTTCTACAAACACCATTTCATTTTATAGTAAATGAGTTTGGGCTGGTTTATGTTTATGAACAGACGCCTACAGATCAACATAGTAAAGGAGCTCATCTGTGATCCTGAGTTTAAAGCCAGTTTTTATTCAACTTAAACTTGGAACTAAGTTGTAAATAAATCTGAAACTGAAACTTTGCTTGTGTGTAAAAAGTGATTTCAGAGCCACTCGGTTCTCCCTGATGGAAACTGTTTACCTTCAGTGTTTTGTGCTTCTGATCATTTTAATAGACGTCAGCGTCACCAATTAATGACGTTCTATTAAAAGACTGGTTTACCAAGAGAGACGCTGGAGGACTTTCACCTGAAATGAGTTCATGAAGCAGGAGTGGCGAGCAAAGTTTATTTATATGGTGCTTTTTACAGCAGGTGTTGTCTTTCTTTTTTTACAAAACTTTTCAGTATTACAGAAAGAAAAAGAACAGAAAATCGGGGTCCGAGCCCCCATGAGCGTCGCCAACAGTGGCAAGGAAAAACACCCTAAGAGCAAGAGGAAGAAACCTCGAGAGGAACCAAGACTTAGAAGGGGAACTCGTCCTCCTCTGGTCGACACCGGACAGCAAACATTGTTAGTGTAAAGTATTATAGTACAAAGCAGGAAAAAGAGGTGGGCACTGGTTAATTAGATTAGTTTATGATCAGCAGCATCTGAGGGTGAGGACTGCACAGCGTTGTACAGCAAGAAGCTCAGTGGTGGTCAAGCTGGTCCAGAAGGCTGGTGAGCAGCGGCGCACGATCAAGGCAGAAGAGGCAGCAGCATCAGACGCACAGGATGGGCAGCTGATCAACTCGGCAGAGAAAGGAAAGAAAAAACACAGTCAGTTCTATAGAGAGTGACTGACCACAGATTACAGTATAACAGAGCAGCAGAGACTCCAGCAGGTCCAGATCTGACAGGGAGACTAATCACCAAAGGCTCCACTGTACAAGTGAGTTTTTAGCCTAGACTTAAAGACTGAGGCTGAGTCTGAGTCCCGAACATTAACAGGAAGATTATTCCAGAGCTGGGGGGCTCTGTATGAGAACGCTCTCCCCCCTGATGGAGCTTTATTAGTTCTAGGTACCAGCAGTGAGCAGCACCTTGTGATCTAAGCAGGCGTGATGGTTCATAGTGGGAGAGAAGGTCACTCAGGTACTGAGGGGCGAGTCCGTTTAGAGCTTTATAGGTCAGTAATAGGATTTTATAATCAATGTGAAATTTAACTGGTAACCAGTGCAGGGCTGATAAAACTGGACTGATATGGTCGAACTTTCTGGCTCTTGTGAGACTCTGGCTGCAGCGTTGTGGACCAGCTGAAGCTTGTTGAGGCTTTTGCTGGGACGTCCAGACAGCAGGACATTACAGTGTCCAGCGATATATATATTGCGGAGATGCAGGACGGCTGTTCTAGTGATATTAGTTATATGTGCATCAAAGGACAGATCAGCGTCCATCACAACACCAAGATTTTTAACAGATGAGCTTGAATCAACTGAGAAATTGTTAAGTTTAAGTGTTAGAAAGTTTGTTTCTAGCTGCTTTTGGACCAAGAAGAAGGACCTCTGTTTTATCCGAGTTAAGTGGGAGTCTTGTTATAAAAATGATGACATTATTGAGGACATTAGAGACATAATTACTCTTTTAGTACTTTTACTTTATACTTAAGTACATTTGAAGGGAAATACTTTAGTACATTTACTCAAGTGGAGGTCTAAAGGGAGGAACTTCTACTTTTACTGGAGTGATATTTTACCTTGGGTGTCTCGACTTTAACTCAAGTACATCGTTTGTGTTCTTCATCCAACCCTGTTCAAATGGTGTTACTTGGGGTTGAGGTCAGAACTCTGTGCAGGCCACTGGAGTTCCTTCACACCAAACTCGTCAATGGATGAGTCTTTATGGACTGCGCAGAGGGAGGGAGTCATGCTTACCACAAAGTTCAAAGCATATAATTGTCTAAAAGTTCTAATGCTGTTGCATTAGCATCACCCTTCACTGGAACTAAGGGGCCTGAAAAATAGCCCAGCTAATTATTCCTCCTCCACCAAACTTTACTGCTGACACTGTGCATTTCAAACTGGAATTTGTTCATACATCAGATTCATAAAGATTCATTATCCACAGTCATAATCCACGTTTCAAAGCCTTGAAATGGTTGTGGGTGAAAAGCTCTGGATGACAGCTGGGAGATGCTAGAACTGGCTTGCCAAGCGTCAACTATCACAATGAACACTAAGACACTACCTCTTTTCTCTCGTTCCAACAGGGCTGAAAAAACAAATACTTTAATATCTGATCATTTATCTGAATTAATCAACTAATAGATTAATTGGCTTAAACATGGCCTCTAAATGTGAAGAGCTGCAACAATAAAATGTTTAGAGATGTTAAAATCCCAGGCTGACTATATAGGCTACGTTCACATTACAAACCTCGTTGCTCAGATCCGATCTCTCCGACTCGATGGTTCCCATTCGTTTAGGTAAGAGACTCAAATCGGTCATTAATGTGGTGAACCGGCCTGAAATGACCCTCATGAGCTCCTCCTACTCAGTAACGTCACGTGACTGAATCACTGCATCATCAGCACAAACTAACGAGCAGAACGAGCTTCGCTGAGAAGATCATTAACTCTGATCAGCTCTCAGCTTCATTATTAGAGCCAGACGGAGGAGAAAAAGGTGAGACGAGCTGCTTTTCCACCGTTTACAGGCTTTAACGGCTGTTCGGCGCTGTTGCCATGGTAACGCTGAATGATGACAATCTGAGCATCACATTAAGGTCACATGGCCACGAATCAGATACGCATCCGATCTCGGCCCACATATGAAAGTGGCTCAGGTCTGATTTGAAAAGATCATATTTGCGTCCACACAGCCCTGAAAACACCAGATCTGATTCACATTAGGGCAGGAAATCGGATTTGTGCCACTTTAACCTGGGAATGTGAACGCAGCCGAAGTGTGTACTAAAACTTCGGCTGTTTAAGTGGTTGAGCACAACCATAATATTCAATTGTACTAAGTAATAAGCTTTAACTAAGAAGTGTAATAACATATACTGTAGAGATTAACATTATAACTCTCCAGTCTGCAGCATCATTCAACTAGTTCAACATTTCCAGGTGCTAGTTCACCACATATAGTGAGAACTGCGCATCCTTAGTCCCCTCAGTCTGTCAGAACACCATTATGGAGGGAAAGCTATTGTTTACCACGAGGCAGAAGTTGGCTTCCTATTTGCCAGCTGCTTTTTTAAATGTTCTGCTCCACTGTAAATGGTGCAGCAGATCCATACTGGGGCCTGTAAGAAGCTTCAGCTTCGCCCATTCACTCGTCGTATACCTTTGAACTCTGGCATTGGCACAGACTTTAGAGAATATTGGATGGCAAAGAAACAAACGATTGGTTGCTTAAACAAATCAATCCTCACCCCTCTCTCAAAGAATCGGAAAAGACCATTATGCTGGGAAGAGTTGAAGGTAAAAGAGAAAAAGGATGACCAGCTACAACATGGATGGGTACAATCAATCATGGACCAGCTATTTAGAAGATCTGAAGACCCAAACATAAGACAGGGTATTCAGGAGAAACACTATCCATATGGTCACCTGGAGTCAGAAGTGACCCAGACTTGGTTTTTTCCTTTCACTAGCTGTTCACGTAGCAATGACACAGTGAGTGATATTGAGGGAATTGTGAACTTCAGGTTAAGTCATCTTGATATGGCTGTAGATCTGAATACTTGCATGTTAGCCACTAGAATTGTTGTATCAACCAAATACTGTTCTTCCAGAAGCACATTTGTGAGGTCAGACACTGATGTTGGACGAGAAGGCCTGGCTCACAGTCTCCGCTCACAGTCTGTTCCCACACACAGAGTTGGGAGCGTGAAATTGTCCAAAATCTCTTGGTGCTGAAGCTTTAAGAGTTCCTTTCACTGGAACTAAGGGGCCGAGCCCAACTCCTGAAAAACAACCCCACACCATGATCCCCCCTCCACCAAACTTTATACTCGGCACAATGCAGTCAGACAAGTACCGTCTCCTGGCAACCGCCAAACCCAGACGGAGAAGCGTGATTGGTCACTCCAGAGAACTCGTCTCCACTGCTCTAGAGTCCAGTGGCGGCGCTTTACTCCACTGCATTCCACGCTTTGCATTGCGCTTGGTGATGTAAGGCTTGGATGCAGCTGCTCGGCCATGGAAACCCATTCCATGAAGCTCTCTATGCTGTTCTTGAGCAGATCTGAAGGCCACATGAAGTTTGGAGGTCTGTAGTGATTGACTCTGCAGAAAGTCGGTGACCTCTGCACACTACGCCCCTCAGCATCCGCTGACCGCTCTGTCATTTTACGTGGCTGACCACTTCGTGGCTGAGCTGCTGTCGTTCCCAATCGCTTCCACTTTGTTATAATCCCACTGACAGCTGACTGTGGAATATTTAGTAGTGAGGAAATTTCACGACTGGACTTGCTGCACAGGTGGCGTCCGATCACGGCACCACGCTGGAATTCACTGAGCTCCTGAGAGCGACCCATTCTTTCACTAATGTCTGTAGAAGCAGTCTGCAGGCCTAGGGGCTCGGCTTTATACACCTGTGGCCATGGAAGTGACTGGAACACCTGAATTCAATGTTTTGGATGGGTGACTGAATAATTTTGGAAATATAGTGTATGTTATAGTACGTTCCATCCTCCTTCACACAGCCCCACATGCTCTCAGCGCCGTGTGCTGCCTGTGCTCTGTTCTGTATTTACTGTTCTGTATAAATCAACAGAAATATTCATTGATGATGTTTTAGTGTCAGCATCACTGATAGTGATGGATTTCATCCCTGCATTAACGCTCAGTTAAACAGTAAATAGTGCTGGAAATGCTGGTTTTCCTTATTCATACCACACGCCAGTCACATGATGTAGGACTGTTGGATTATTTGTTTGAATATGTATTTAATAAACCGGCAATGTAGGACCAGATGTTCTGGACCTTTTACCCTGTTGAACGCACATGGAGGAGGATCTGAGAGTCTCTGTTCCACAGTGGCTGCAGAAACAGTGGCTGGATGGAAGCACAGCATTGAAGACATGCTGGATCTGAAATCTTTACCAGCAGAACAACACTGTTTCAACACTCCGAGGAATTCTCCAGGGTTCACCTTATGAATTGAAAGCAGTGACTTCCAGAGCGACTTACAACTTGATTATTTTACACAGGAAGGCCAAGGTGGTGTTAGGAGTCTTGCCCAAGGACTCTTATTGGTATAGTGTAGGGTGTTTGCCCAGGTGGGGGATTGAACCCCAGTCTAGAGTCAAAGGCAGAGGTGTTACCCACTACACTAACCAACCACTACACAACCCCAGGGCTATTGAATGCTTTACCATGAAGAACTTAAATTAACACTGCTGCCTTTACATCCCTGAACATTTTCTTTTTTCACAAGCATTCTGGGGGCTCCAGTATTTCACTGCACCTTTTAAACCCTGTGCCTCACACACAGGACAATTAGTAGGTGGTCCTTGAAAACTGAATGTTAATTTCAGGCGCATTGCTCCCTAAAGCGCTTATTACACTGCAGCTTCTCACATATTCTACAGCAGTCTGGAATCAGTGCTTTCAACAACATGAAAACAGTTTAGTTGCAGCAAAAATTTGTAAAATGATTTATGTTTGCAAGTCTGGTGCAATTTCATAGGTTTAATATATTCATGAGGAAGCGAAGAAGCCTTTAAAGGGGAATTCCACCTATTTCTTCTGCATGATTCAATTCTTAAGATGTCAACGAATTAATTCAGAGTGGTTTAATGTGAAATGCTTCATTTCAGAGAAACTCACCGAGACATAATTGCTCACAGTGGTGGTTATGGGAACCAGGCGTCGGAAGAGTTTAATGCTTCTGAAAGTTACTTCACAGAAAGTTGTTCAATGAAATAACTGCAAAAGCTTTGCCTTAAGCCTAGAACATTGTGGTAGGCTCATTTTGAGAGAAGGTTTTGGTTTAAAACTTCAGTCATGGTGGAGAGATGCATACAGGGTATAGCCAGGCAAAACAGTACCGAAAGTAAATGTGCAGTACTTTTTCAGATGTAATCTATTTTATCAGTATCAACTTTACTTATAAACAGGGGGGTGAAGAGCACTGAAAATCCCTACTGAAGTACAAGTGCTGTTAGTGTAGCGATAATTTACTCAAGTACAAGTAAAAGTATTAGTAAATCAAATTACTAAAGTAAGAGTAAATGAGTAGTTTGATGAAAAACTACTTACGTACTGAGTTACTTAGTTACTTTTTTCATATTTCTGCTGTCACAACCTGAACATGTTTCTGAGCTGCATCACTGGAAATAATCTGGACCTCTCTGTAGTGTTTTTCCTGCGGGAGCTGCTGTTTTTTGATTGGTGAATCTTTCAAATTGAGCAACTCATCATTTGTACTGGTTTCTGAGCTGATACGCTGATTAGTTTTACTCTGTAACGTTATGAAAATTAAAGTAGTGAAAAAAGTATTTCATTAAAAATGAACTTGAGTCGGAGTAAAAGTACTATGATTGATCTCTATTCCAGAAAGTACTGTCACAGGGAAAACTACTCAATTACAGTAATGAGAGTAAATATAATTCGTTACTTACACCTCTATTTATAAAACTCAGAAGACACGTAGAGTCACTGGTGGTTCTGAATAGTAAGGTCCAAACCCATTTCACCCCTCGCCCCTACCACTGAGCCCTACCCCTCTGCTTTGCACGTTCACGTCTAGGTGTAGGGCGTTCCGGTTCTCGCTGAGATAGAGGGGTGGGGTGAAGTGTTGGGGCTACATGACCCTCCAAACGGACGTTTTTCAAAGACTCCAAACAGAGAGATACGAGAAAAACAGAAAAACCGGCGAGACGGAGAACAAGAGACCAAAGAAACCCACACATGTGGGAATTTTATCTGTTAAAAAATTCTATTTACCATTATATTATCTCAGTTTAATGTTGTTTCAATGTATTCTGGTCCTTTTCTTCATAACAAGCATTAAAAGTCATTGGTAGAAGCTGAGGTCTCGGTGGCTAGCTGGCAAAATTTCCCGTTTCATTTTAAATTTACATTCTGGCACCTCAGGCATCAGAACTGCTGCTCCATTTAAGGCAGAACGGGAAAATTCAAACGAGAATCTGGAGAATCTCTGACTTCAGCTTCACATCACTGAAGAATTAGGGGGGGTGATAATAAATAACTGCCCCCCTCTTTGAAGGCGTATGATCCCTAAATGTAACTAAAGCCCAGCAGTGAGGAGCTGAACTTTCCCCTCCTCTGCTGTCCCTGCAGACGGGCAGGGTCGCCTACAGAGCGGCGCTAGTAGCTGTTAATGAAGTGATGCTCTTTTATTAGAGGGGCTCATTTCAGAGGGAAGATCAACCACTGCCCTGTAGCTCAGGAACAAGGGGCAACACTCGAAAACAAGGGATAGGGGTGAAAATAAGAAATGGGACTGGGCTTTAAATGAAGTGTCTATATTTGTGTTGTAGACATGGATCCCATCACCACCACTGTAAAGAACATCTGCGCAGATAAGTTTCTCGAAAAAAGTGCATTTTACATCAAACCTCTCTGAAAGACCTTGTTTACATCTCAAAGATTGAACTGAGCAAAAACCCGACTTTCTGAAAAGGTACATGAATGATGAACTTTGCTAGGATCGTCACCTTTTCAAAGGAGAATGACCACATCACCCCGGTCCTTCAGAGCCTTCACTGGCTGCCCATTCCATTCCGTATTCAGCACAAGGTTCTCCTTATAACGTGTAAAGCTCTGCACAGTCCGGCTCCTCGATACTTGGCAGAGCTTCTTCATCTACATGTCCCATCCTGTACTTTGAGATCACAAAATCTAGGCCTCCTTCATGTTCCTGGGTTTAAATGGGCTTCTATGGGCAGTTGATTGTTTAATGTAGTAGATCCCAAGTTATGGAATACCATCCCGCAGTCTATTCGGGATGCAACCTCTCCGTCTTCATTCAAATGATGTCTGTTAAAGATGTATTTTCGGTGTGTTCGCTGCTCCGTTTATACTTGAATGTTTACCTGTATTACCTTTCGTTTAATGTGTTGATGTTCTTTCATTGTAAAGCAGGGAAAGGCGCTATGTAAATAAAAGTGATGATGACGATGAAGCACAGAGCTGTAGATGGTTCTAAAGTGACTGCAAGGTGATTTTGAGGCTTGCAGGATGGGGTCACGCCTGCTACCCGTTCGCATACGGATCAGAACTGCATTACCCAGAATCCGTGGTGGACTCAAGAGGAGGAGCCCTTCCCTTCTGTTTTCCGGACTCAAACACCATTTCCCAGACGCCTCAGCATAGTCACATGACCTCTCCTCATCGTCCTATCAGAGTTGTTGGTCATATGACCACCCTAGCTAGTTTATAAGTCCAGGCTTTAGATTATAGATTATTCCTGTTCTGATTCTGTTCATGACCCGACATCCTGCCTGTTTTCTCTTGGCCTGGACTTTTGAACTTCCCCTTTTGGTACTGTTGCCTGGCTTTCTGGATTTATGGTTTTGACTTTGCGCTTGTTTCATGGACTCTGCCTTGCCTTGCCTTGCCTTGCCTTGCCTTGCCCTTACTTGATATGATCGCCTCTCTTGTTCTGCTGTTCATCCTGGACTTGACCCCTGCTTGATTCCTGACTACTCTCTGCATATACGATTCTCCAAGTACAGCTTCCTTATTGATTTGTGTCTGCTGTCACGGTTGGCTCCTCCCACTACTCCAGGTGCTTTTTCTGTTTACGTTCTGATCGTCCACGTGCCCCTTTGTTTTGGTTTCCTAGTCCGCCCCCTTGTTTTGTGACTCCATCCCTGATCGTCACCACCTCTTTTCCGCCTGTCCCTCGTTATCCCTGTGTTCTATAAGCCCCGTGTTTTTTTTTTATCATTGTTTTATTTGTTGGTTTAAGATATGATAAGATATAACAGAGTTACATTAAAAGTGAAATATTTGAACACCACAAATCAGCAGTTGATAGCATCTTAATCATATAAACAGAGACACAAAAGGAGGCAGGAGGCAACAGCCCAAGACAAAATTGGAGGGAGCCACTTTTTGAATCTAACTAATTGGAATCTTGATGATCCCAGAGCTCCACATCATCTAGATGTGTTAAGAAGGTTCCCCATGCTTTGTAGTAATTACCTATAGATTATAAGCCCTGTGTTTTGCCCTTTGTTTTCGTTGATCTTTGTACTGTTTGATCGTGTTTGTATGTTTGTTCAGTGTTTCTGTGTTTATCATGTCTGCACCCCGATCTGTTCGCGTTGGCTCTATGACCCTGGACTGTTTTGACCATGACCCTGGATTTGCCCATAATAAAATAATCCGCCTCCTCGCTCCCCGTCGTCACGTCTGCTTTCTGATCGCATGTCACAGATGGCTGTCAAAAGAACTACAGAGCTGCAAAGGAAAGGTGAAATATCAGTTATTAAATAACTATCAAATACAGTCTAAAACTCTAATTAAATCCAGAACAGACCGTTTAATTTACTCATAGTCCGTAAACACAAACAGGGGCACAAACCTGCCCTGGAATCACGCTCAATTGCTTCATTGCTGTGATTGTTTGTTGACTTATGCCATATCAGTTATTAATAATTTTTTCTTCTTATCACTATGATCATAATTACTGTTGTTTTTTGAAAAAATACTTAACAGTGACAGAATAGAAAGAAAAATAAATCCTGTTGTTTTTGTGTTTTAATACTGACATAAGAAATGAAATATCAATGAGAAGTGATATAATGATGTAAAGGGTGGGTTTTGTGTATGTATTCCTTACATTGCCCCCCCAAATGTGCACCTCAAAATCAGCTTTATTGTCATTTCTTCTTATCACCGTTGTGTTGAGAGCAGAACGAAATGTTTCTGCAGGACACAGTGTACAATAAATACTACACAAACTACATAAACACTGTACAATAAACTCTTCTGTACATTACAATCAGTGGTGGACAGTAACTGAGTATCTGAGTAAATGTAATTAGTTTCTGTACTTTAGTATTTTTGGTGTATCTGTACTGAAGTTTCTCCGTTCTGGGCGACTTTTTCCTTTCACTCCACTACATTTCAGAGTCTAATATCCGACTTTTTCCTCCTACATTTTGAGAAATCTGTCGTTCCTTTTGGTTTCTGTGTGTATAAAAACGTAACATGTCAAAACGAAAGAAGCGCAAAGCCAGAGCACCAATCAGGGCCCAGCGGTCACTTTGTTTAGAGCTGGTTTTGACCTGTTGGTCATACCGACCCAGTGCAGCACGCGGTTCAACGTCAGCGCAGCAGCGTAAAACTTTGGGAGAGTCTGTTCAACATAAATGATGAACTAACCTAACTTTGTGTAAATAGAGCTCAATATAGAAATATGTCCACATATGCAGTCGAGACTGACGCGGCTTTTTTCTGAATTTCTACAAACACCATTTCATTTTATAGTAAATGAGTTTGGGCTGGTTTATGTTTATGAACAGACGCCTACAGATCAACATAGTAAAGGAGCTCATCTGTGATCCTGAGTTTAAAGCCAGTTTTTATTCAACTTAAACTTGGAACTAAGTTGTAAATAAATCTTCTTCCTTCAAATTTAGAATAAAATATCTAAAACTGGTACCTAGTTTAGGTAAGATATAAATCTACACCATATAGGTTTTTGTTTCATATTAAGCAGCACAACACTTTTGTTGGTTATCTCCAAAATAGTAACTTTACAGAAGGAAAAAACCTACTTTACTTTCAATGAAAGTGAATGGAACAAGACGTCTTTCCAAGTCATTTTAGGTCATTTTTAGGTCAATTCTTGAAATATACAAACAGCATGAAGGGCATCAGGCTTTTTCAAATTACACTTGTTAAGTTGCTTGTTAACACAAATAGCCAATCAGCCAATCACACGGCCGCAGCTCACTGCATTTAGGCGTGTAGAGGTGGTCAAGACGACCTGCTGAAGTGCAGACCGAGCATCAGAACGGGGAAGAAAGGGGATTTAAGGGACTTTGAACGTGGCGTGGTTGTTGGTGCCAGACGGGCTGGTCTGAGTATTTCAGAAACTGCTGATCTGCTGGGATTTTCACACACAACCATCTCTAGGGTTTACAGAGAACGGTCCGCAAAAGAGGAAATATCCAGTGAGCGGTCAGTTGTGTGGACGAAAATGCCTTGTTGATGTGAGAGGTCAGAGGAGAATGGGCAGACTGGTTCCAGATGATAGAAAGACAGCAGGAACTCAAATAACCAACCAGAATCTCTGAGGAACGTTTCCAACACCTTGTTGAAAGTCTGACACGAAGAATTAAGACAGTTCTGAAGGTGAAAGGGGGTCCAGCCTTTTACTAGCACCTAATAAAGTGGCCGGCGAGTGTATATCAAAAAGTAAAAAACATGCCAGAAATGGAGATACGAGGTTTTCGTCCGAGAACAGTGCCAAATTACTAATAAAAAGTGGTTCCTAACTATTGAACGGTACTGTGTGCCCATCTGATCCTTGGCATGTTATAACAGCGTCATAATCTGAGGAGAGTTTCCACACTCGTCTTCACAGCAAGGCGTAGCCGTTTCTTGCAGATTCATATTTTGAGTCTTCCTCAGAGTCATATCTGATTCATCAGCCTGGTTCACTGTCTCCTGCTTGAATAGCGATCAATTCTTGGAGCACATTTCTGCGGCCCTTCAGAAAGACAGCGCTTCAATGTAGAAGTGGCACCTTGACTCCCCAAAGGGCCGCCGAAAATCGGACGAGCTCCTCTTGAATTGGAAGAGGCGCGCTTCAAGGGCCGTCACTCCGGCGCTCATTAGAGAGGATGTGATCTGACAGTATGTGTCAAAGTACCAGCGCCGGACACAAATAAAAGCTGAACGCGCTGCCTCAGCAGCCCTGGTGGTCTTGCTTCAGAACAGAGAAGTGAGTCAGAAAGAGTCTGCTGAGGATTAAAAGGCCCTACATGCGTCTTCAGGGCAGCGGGAAAATAAAAACCAGCAGCCGTACACCGTTCGCCCATTAACCACAACCCAGATAAATGGAGTAATTAAGAGAACAGAGATGCACTGGAGGCCTGGAGGCTGCCGTGAGGAGCTCAGCCTGAAGTCTTTGTAGTGCTGTGGGCAACACATATTTGACGTTGGGTTCCGAATGGGTGGTGAGACGGATTCTTGAGACCATGAAGAGTCCGTTTGCAGCAAGCGCCCACGCGTTAGCTAGAGGTTAGGCCCGCTTTTTGAGGCTCAGCAGCTCGTCTCTGAAGTGAAATGTCTTTTTATCAGGCTGATTCTTTTTATAACTTTCACAAAACGAGTTAAGCTATGACTACAGCTAAACCAAAAAGTGAGAAAACACATCAATCATCCTTTCTTCACACCTCTTGCGTTGAAACTTAAAGCTGTAACTTCATGTTTATGGATGTACTCTCTGCGCCGCCACCACGGCTAAGGTAATTCAAGATCTCTTCAAACTGTTACAGGCTAATTGCCGTGTTAGAAACTAGTGGGGAGCATGAAAGATTTTCATGTCTTAAACAATTAAATCCGGAAGTCCACAACCCTATCAAAGGCTCCCGAACCATGTAGCTCATTAAAAGTTAGCTCTGTCACGAAACCCAGGGAGAAGATCGCTCACGATGGCGCCCGACGAGCGGCTACAGCTCTGCTGACCTCATGTTTGTTCATTTATCTGCAGTCATTTCCACCTTTTAAACGCAAGTCAGCAGTGAAAGACTAACAGAATTCCTGAAGGGATTGAAAATGGAGGGCTTTGGAAATTCCTCCCCCCGCTGGTGTCCTACTGCTCTCTCTGAAGTGGCTGCCATCTCTGATGGCACAAATTAGCTGCCGTGGCTAAGAAGCGGGAACAAAAGCTCGATATGTGGTAGACAAGAAGTGATAAAGCGATAAAACGCTGGTGGAACATCGCTGCACTGCTCAGATTTAATCCAGCCGCCGACGCGCATTTCCAGAGATTCACACCTGAGAGAGAGGGAGAGCGAGCCATCACAGGCTAAAAATAGCCTCAGCGCAGTGGCGTAGCCAAACACAAGGCTCAGGTGTTTATTTATTAATTTCTTTTTTAATTCGAACATCTGTTGCCTTGTTCTGCATCACCAGAGCCCGAGACGAATGGCGAACAACAATCAATAACAATTCGACATGAATGCGAAGCCAGTTGGTCCCAAAATTTCACGAAAACTTACGGACTTGTATCAGCGCATGCTTGAGAACCTGCTACTAGGAAGTACTTACACTATTCAAAAAGGTTAGTCATTGTCCAGTGTCCACAATGTCCAGCAAACATATAAAAATATGTTATTTATATATGTTAAATAAATATATTATATAATATAAATATATTAATATAATTTTGTAGTGTATAGTGTTTTCACAAGTTTTTTTTTTTTTTTTTTAGGGAGGTTGACTTCTCTTCTACAACCTTACATATCGCTGCTGTTGGAACAAAACCTTGTATCTCCAAAATGGTAACTTTACAGGAGAAGGAAAAAACATGCTTAATTTTTAATGTAAGTCAATGGAACCAGACGTCTTTCCAAGTCATTTTGGGCCGTTCCTTTCGGTCCATTCATCATGAAATTTAGTCGACAAACAACTGTCGTGTCTGTTACCTAGCAACCGACCACGCGGGCACAGCTGAAACATAAACATGTAATCAAGTTAGTCAGACAGCTAACGTTAGCTACCGTTACTGGTGTAAGGAAAATCATACAAAACTAAAGCGCAATAAACTGAAGGTTAAGAATGTTGTGGCAGCGCTTCGTGCTGTTTATCAGAGTCGCCGCTCCACAGTTTCAGTCTCCATTTCCCAAATGCTTTAGCCGATCGTGCTAATGTTATTCTTCTTAATAAACAGACACATGTTCCACAATAACACACTAAGGTATTAAGAGGGGGTGGAGATCGAGTCTGCAGCGTCTGGGGTTTGAAACGCTGTTAGAAAAGTCAAAACTTTTCAGTGTAGATAAATGGAGCGTCATTAAGCTGGTTATACTGAACTGAGCTGCCTGGGGTTTATATGACAGATGGATAGATGGATGGATAGATGGATGGATATCCATCTATGTTAAAGTTAAGAAAGAACTGTTGGTCTGTAATGGCTTCAGTCCTACCTGAATTTGCCATGACATCAAAGCAGCTCTCACACCTAAGACAGGCTCCTATCTCTTTGAATGTGGAGAGAACTATTCGTTTCAGTTTTTGACATAATTTTAAAATCCCTGTTGTTCTTTACATTCTGCGTAAATTTCACAACAAACGGACAACAAGAAATGTCCCAACATCACCTGGAATAAAGTCTGGTTCCATTGACTTCCATTCAAAGCAAAATATGCTTTTTCCTTCTACTGTAAAGTTACCATTTTTCAACAGCGATATTTAAAATCACTGGCAAAATCATTTAAAAATCACACGAATGGTTTGTTTTTAGCTCAATAATAAAAGTTAATAATGCAGAAAATGCATTTTTCTCTGGTTACAGCAGCACATGCACATACCTCCAAAACAAGGGAGAGCTTTACATGCTGGTGGCTTTATCTGCAAGACAACTGGGAGACACTTTACCAGTAAACAGATCCAATGTTCAGCATTACAACCTTCCCCATGTGTGTTTCAACCAGTGAAATGCCTCCTCCTTTATAATATCTCGGTCCCACTTTATTTGGATGGTCCCCTATAGACGATCACCAGATCCTTAAATCATTAACAAACTTTCTGGTGATCCTCAGTTGATTATCGGCAACATTAAGGTTAGGATTAGGTTTAGGAGTAGGTTTGAGGTTAGGGTTAAGGTTAGGTTTAAGGTTAGGGAAAGTCCTGTTGCATTTAATAGATATTTAGTCAAATGACTGAGTTTATAAAGATAAAGATATGCTGAGCATCTACAAAGCATCTACAGTGGACCAACCAAATAAAGTCTTAACTATCTACTAAGTATCATTTTCCAAAGACACACAAACCCCTGCCTAGAGTTGGCTGCACATCATTGCTTCTGTGGATCCGGACAATATTGTGTTGTATAGAAAACAAGGCTGGCATCCGGGTAAGGTTGATTTCCTAACAGTGGGAACACTCAGTGTGCAGCAAGATGAGCTCTAACTGATAAAGCAGCATCTTAACCTTCAAGATAAGACAAGATGCATTCATTAGTGGGCAACCTGCACAGTCTCTTTATGCGAGTGCGCACCTATAGAAATAGTGCTCACTGTTTTCTGACAGGTTTTTGAGCCTGGTTTATTTCGAGCGATACGACCAGTGATGCATGAGAATTTTCACGGCTGTTCTTATGGGACGAGATAGTCACCACATTTAGTAGATGTTTGTTATTCGTCAAGTGTGCTGATTATTCTCAGCACAGGGTGAGCAATGAATTTACATTTGTGAGTTATGTGTTGGGCTCAGCCGCTGAATCGGTCGTGGCAAACGCTTCTCCAAAAGTCTATATAATCTGGATCGTGTGGCCATAGATGTGAACACCGATGAGATTTACAACTTCCACAGCCGTGCTTTCCTTCCCTCAATAAGTCAATACAATTGACCGATGCCACAAAAGATATAGCTGATATTCGGTATCCTGTCTTGAGAAAAGGGGGGGGCCGTATATCTTTATCTATTCCTGGAGGCACGTTGGGCCTACTCTAGGTCACAAGATATATTCAGATGCAGTTTTTCATGCATGACAGGGACTTTTATTTTATCACATTACTATTTCGAGGGAAAACGCAGTAGTAAAGAAAACCCAGGTCGTATTTGTATTACTTTCAGATTTGTGTCTGGTCTTTAAAATAA
Source organism: Pygocentrus nattereri (assembly GCF_015220715.1). Lineage (NCBI taxonomy): Eukaryota > Metazoa > Chordata > Actinopteri > Characiformes > Serrasalmidae > Pygocentrus > Pygocentrus nattereri. The sequence continues at coordinate 44,887,214 of NC_051219.1, forward strand.
CCCGGACCGTAAATGTGATGTATGGATATGTACGGCACGGACGCTGCAGACTTATGTTTCCGGGCTGGAGTCATCAGGAAAAAGGCCTAGCTGCAAAATCAAGCGCAGCACGAATGAAAAAGCACCCCAATCCTATATGCTTTCAAGATGCATCTCCACAACATAGACGTAATAAATTGGCTTACACGAGGGAAATTCTAGAGTCTAAGTAAAACCCTGGCAAAGGAGATTTTTTTCCAATCAAAATTTGAGAAGACCGAGCGCACGGAGCAGACTTTTTAATATGTCTCGGCATTGATTGGAAAGATAAAGAGCGGCTCTTCATTATGAACACAGGCCCTGAGGGTCCGTGCACTGTTAACTTCAGACAGAGAGAGATATGGATTTCCGCAGCCTGTTCCTGGGCAGGTCACACGGCTGAGATATATTTCAGGTTTAATATGTTCAAGGACCTCCATTAATGATGTGCCCCAATCCCCAACTAATTCATTTCCCTATCTTCCAGCACGCCGTGCCGGCGAGCGGCTCGCTCCCAGATAGAAATGCATTAACTGACGTCTCCATGACGGAGCGCCGAAACTGATAAGGTAGAAAACATTAGGCCTCTGGCGCCGACAACAAAGCTGATACACACTCCGATCGCTTTCGAGCTCGAAACAATTTGCGGCAGGTTTGACCGAAGACGTCACGTTTTCACATTCATTTCTGAGCTCAGGCTGGTGTGGCAATATAGGGGCCCAAGCACCACAGCATGTTTGTTCTCATTACTCAGAGCAACAAGAAGTCTGAGCAAACCCTCTTGTTCCTCAGCTGCTTGTTTATCTAACTCACAAAACGCAACATTAGCTTCTCACAATCACTCTGGAGGTTGTGGAGCGCAGCTTTGGTGTTTATTGGGGTTTGTTACCGGGAGAAGGGCTGCGTATGGTGCTTTGTGGCGTGTGGGACGTTGTATATGTTGCTGGAGGCTAACAGGCGGTGAGCTGTCACAGCAGCTGTCAGAGAAACGCAATCATGAAGACTTCCCCCGGTGCTTAAAGAGCATGGAATACAGGCCCTGCTTGCTTCTGATTGAGGCAGGGCATGCATTGATTGCATCGACCCTCCTGGTTTCCACAGCACAGAATTAAGTGAAGACCAGCATCCTTAAGAGCTCCCTGATGAAAGAAATTGAAGACCCCCCCACCCACCCACCCACACACACACACACACACACACACACACATCCGTACCGCTCTATTTTTACTATCGTAGACGTTAGTGCATTAGCAGGAAAGAGGGGGCAGTTATGAATGCATGTCATCCTTTTTTGAAGACTTTTGGGTGAGAGCTTCTCTGCCAAATGCTGAGCAGAAAGGTTTACAAGGCTTCAGATTTATTTCTGCTTTTAATGTTATTCTGTATTCAACACCTCATCATTGGTGAAGGACCAGAATATCACACTAGAAAATGCAGACAACGTGTTTGAAATATGCCCCAAAATCACTGTTCCCTGCATTGGAGAATCAGATGCACCATATAGGACAATAACACAGGGAACACAATGACTCAAGTAAGCAAGTTCACTCTGGGACAGTAGTCACAGAGTTAACATGGTTATATTATAATATAATATAATATAATATAATATAATATAACACACACACGCACACACACACACCCCTTCTAAGCCGCTTCTCTTTCTGGGTCGCAGGGGGAGCTGGAGCCTATCCCAGCGGTCATCGGGTGGAAGGCTGGATACACCCTGGGCAGGTCGCCAGTCCATTACAGGGCAGAGAGACAGACACATTCATTCACTCACACACACACAGACACACACCTAGAGGCAATGTAGTATGTCCAATTGGCCTGACTGCCTGTCTTTCTTTGGACTGTGGTGGGGAAAACGGGAGAACCCGGAGGAAACCTAGACAGCCACGGGGAGAACATGCAGGCTCCACACAAATAGAAGCCTGGTCACCCGGCCGAGGAGTCGAACCCAGGCCCTTCATGCTGCGAGGGGACAGCTCTACTAACCATACCACTGTACTGCCCTATTATAATATAAATGCTCCTAAATTAAGCCATTATCGTTACTGGAATAGTGTGCCAGGTATTACGAATGCAAGCTTGATAAATGCTTAGGCAGCATAAATGGCTGGCATATTCATAGTCCAAGTCTCCATTTTCTACTATAGATTGTAATTTTATTATTCAATTGAACTGTATTTTTATTTAACTATACTCTCGAATGTTCTGCCCATCTAATATGACATTTTGAAACACTATCCTCCAAATATTATGACTTTTCTCTAAAGATAACGACTTTATTCTTGAAATAGTACGACTACTTTTTCAAAATACTCAACTAAAATAGTTTTTATTTTTATTAACGGTAGCCCCTAAAACACCAATGTACATTTTGTCTTTGTTATAGATTCCATTCTTTTCAGGACTTCCTTTTCAAAGAAACCTGCAGGAACATTTTTCCTCACCTCCAAAGTTCGGTCTGAGAAGTTGCTTGCATTTTCCATTTCTGACAATCCAAGCGACACTTTCAGTGGTGCTGAGGTCTGGACTCTGGGGCGGTCAGTCCATCGTTCTGCTTCTTGGTTTGATGTGTCCGTCTCCTTTTCTCAGTGAGGTTCTTCTTGATCAGCTACACGTCCTTTCAGACCCACAGCGCTGAGTGGTCTTCTCACAGTGGAAGGATGGACAAAAACACCTGTGGATGTTTTCAGATCTGAAGCAGCTTGATCTTCTCCTCTCTCTCACAGATGGAAGCTTTAGTGCTGTTTATCTGATGGGGGAAGGTTTGGGGTCGACCAGGTTTTCCAGGTGGTTGTTAGGAGGAACATTTTCTCTATCTTTTAATCATTTTTCAACTACAATTTTTCACTTAGGTTATGTGCAAAATAATAGCAGTGTGTTTAAAACAACTGAGAAAAAGCTCAATCCAGCATTAATATATATAAATAGCATTTATTTCCATATACACAAAGGCACTGGGAGCACTGCACATGCAACTCCAAAAGAAGCATGAAGAAAATATCAACTTTTAAACTGAAAAAGAAAAAAAAGAATAGGCTGTTCAAAAAGTTTCATTGTTCAGTTTCATTTTACAAACTTGAATATTTACAGTATAAACTGACATTTGTTTATAGATTTAGCTTTTCTGTTAATCACTGAACTAATATTTAACCTTTATTTCTGAGAACTGCTTTACATCTGTGTGGCATGGAGTCAAGGAACATCTGACCCCTGCCAACGGATATTCCAGCCCAAGCTGACTGGTCTACATTCCACAGTTCTTCTGCATTCTTGGGTTTTGTATCAAAAACAGTATTTTTGATGTCACTCCACAAGTTCTCAATCGGACTGAGGTCTGGGGTTTGGGCTGGCCACTTCATAACATCAGTCTTGTTGGTCTGGAACCAGGATGTTCCCTGTTTGGTGTGTTTGGGGTCGTTGTCCTGCTGAAACACCCATTTCGAGGGCACTTCTTCAGCATTAGGCAACATGACCTCTTCCAGTATTTTGATATATATTCAAACTGGTCCATGGCGCCAGGTAAGCGATAAATTGGCCCGACTCCAAAGTATGAGAAACATCCCTAAACCTATATGCTTGCATCTCCATGTCTGACGGTCTTCACAGCGCACTGTGGCTTGGATTCAGTGTTTATGGGTCGTCTCACGAACTGTCTGGGCCTTTAGACCCAGTAAGAATGATCTTGCTCTCGTCTTTCCACAGAATGTTGTGCCGCTTCTCTTTAGGCCAGTAAGGCGTTCTTTGGCAAACGGTAACCTTTTCAACACGTCTTCACAAGGGATTCTTGCAAATAGTTTGGCTTCACGTAGGCATCTTCTAACGGAAGATCTTTGATTTCCCTGGAACTGATCATTGGATGCTTCTTCGCCATTCTTGTTATTCTATGATCTGTGGATGGTAGTACTGGTAGTAGATCATTTTAGCTGAGTAGCCAATTATTTTCTGTACTTCTTTATATGTTTTCCCCTCTCCAATCAACCTCTTGACCAAAGTTCTTTCTCCTTCGGTACAATGTCTGGAATGACCCATTTTACTCACTGAGCAAGGGCGAAAACCAGCAGGTACAACATTTGCTGCCCTCCTTCGTTAAACAAGGGCCATAATTGACACCTGTTTCTTCACAGAATGAATGACCTCACTAATTGAACTCCACACTGCTATTAATTTGAACACACTCCTTTCATTAAATGAGTCAATTACACCCAATTAGCAGCATGCACGTCATGACTTGACTCTGTTGGCTGCCCATTACCTTATTACACCTAGTCACGAATTTTTTCGCATGTTGTCTTTTCTGCCAAAATCAGTAAACATTAGTGATGTTAGACTGGTATTATTTTGCACATATCCATTTTCCTTTGACTTCCTCGTTCCATCTGCAAGTGGATTATCTTATATTTTATCTCTGCAGAACAGATAGATAGAGTATTCAAAAGTATTCAGTCATCCATCCAAATCACTGAATTCAGGTGTTCCAGTCACTTCCGTGGCCACAGGTGTATAAAGCCGAGCCCCTAGGCCTGCAGACTGCTTCTACAGACATTAGTGAAAGAATGGGTCGCTCTCAGGAGCTCAGTGAATTCCAGCGTGGTGCCGTGATCGGACGCCACCTGTGCAGCAAGTCCAGTCGTGAAATTTCCTCACTACTAAATATTCCACAGTCCACTGTCAGTGGGATTATAACAAAGTGGAAGCGATTGGGAACGACAGCAGCTCAGCCACGAAGTGGTCGGCCACGTAAAATGACAGAGCGGTCAGCAGATGCTGAGGGGCATAGTGCGCAGAGGTCACCGACTTTCTGCAGAGTCCATCACTACAGACCTCCAAACTTCATGTGGCCTTCAGATCAGCTCAAGAACAGCGTAGAGAGCTTCATGGAATGGGTTTCCATGGCCGAGCAGCTGCATCCAAGCCTTACATCACCAAGCGCAATGCAAAGCATGGAATGCAGTGGAGTAAAGCGCCGCCACTGGACTCTAGAGCAGTGGAGACGTGTTCTCTGGAGTGACCAATCACGCTTCTCCGTCTGGAAATCTGATGGATGAGTCTGGGATTGGCGGTTGCCAGGAGACGGTACTTGTCTGACTGCATTGTGCTGAGTGTAAAGTTTGGTGGAGGGGGGATCATGGTGTGGGGTTGTTTTTCAGGAGTTGGGCTCGGCCCCTTAGTTCCAGTGAAAGGAACTCTTAAAGCTTCAGCACCAAGAGATTTTGGACAATTTCATGCTCCCAACTTTGTGGGAACAGTTTGGGGACGGTCCCTTCCTGTTCCAACATGACTGCACACCAGTGCACAAAGCAGGTCCATAAAGACGTGGATGAGCCAGTTTGGTGTGGAAGAACTTGACTGGCCTGCACAGAGTCCTGACCTCAACCTGGTAGAGCACCTTTGGGATGAATTAGAGCGGAGACTATGAGCCAGGCCTTCTCGTCCAACATCAGTGTCTGACCTCACAAATGTGCTTCTGGAAGAACGGTCACAAATTCCCATAAACACACTCCTTCCTTTTCCTTGTGGAAAGCCTTCCCAGAAGAGTGGAAGCTCTTATAGCTGCAAAGGGTGGGCCGACATCATATTAAACCCTATGGATTAAGAATGGGATATCACTCAAGTTCATATACGTATAAAGCCAGACAAGTGACACTGACGTGTGTTAGTGTGTGTTGTGCTGGTCTGAGTGGATCAGACGCAGCAGTGCTGCTGGAGTTTTTTAAACACTGTGTCCTCTCACTGTCCACTCTGTTAGACACTCCTACCTTGTCGGTCCACCTTGTAGATGTAAAGTCAGAGACGACAGCTCATCTGCTGCCGCACAGTTTGTGTTGGTCATCCTCTCATCCTTCATCAGTGGTCACAGGACGCTGCCCACAGGACGCTGTTGGCTGGATATTTTTGGTTGGTGGACTGTTCTCAGTCCAGCAGCGACACTGAGATGTTAAAACTCCAGCAGCACTGCTGTGTCTGATCCACTCAGACCAGCACAACATGCTCCAACACACCACTACCATGTCTGTGTTACTGCAGTGCTGAGAATGATAGTATAACAGTACCTGCTCTGTGAGGGTCCAGGGGGGTCCTGACCACTGAAGAACAGGGTAACAGAGTATCAGAGAAACAGATGGACTACAGTCTGTAACTGTAGAACTACAGAGTGCAGCTATACAGTAAGTGGAGCTGATAAAGTGGACAGTGAGGTGGTCAGAATGTTAAGCCTGATTGGCGTATATTATTATTTTAGTGCAGTCATGACTTTGGTATTTGAGACGTGAATTACATGAGTTGTTTAGTGCTCTGAATAAACCTAACAAAGGCATTTTCTGAGTTACTGACTCATTTACTTCGCCCAAGCTATTTTCTTACAGCATCCAGCCTTTTTCAGTACATCGTGTTCTTGTCTTTCACGGTTTTGGACACAATTGAAGAGAGTGTCACTTTGTGAAAATAACGAATGATGTAGTGAACAGAGCACACAGCATTAGAAAAGCACATTTTTTGCCAGGCTACAACACCTCAGAGAGTCTTCTCACCCCATCAAAACATTCTTGCACGTATCGCACAATGTTTGATGTATGTTTGACAGAAAACGTCTTCAGATCTTGTGATCCCAGCATTTTATAAGGTGATAGGCAAGACGCCTACACATAAAAGTTATCACAGTTTTCAGTATGGCGATCATATCCCTGCACATCATACGGAGATGTATTAGATGTTCTCTCTCTGTGCAGAGAAGCCAGCAGATCTCACAGACGCTGCTCTGCTTCACGCTCTGAAAGAAAAAGGTGAAACTTTAGGCCTGCGGCGTCATTAACAGCATATCTACGACATGTCCAATTAACACGCAGAACACGTACAGGTGTCGACCGCATCTCTCCTTAAAAGACAAGGCTGGCTCTGGCGCTCCGATAAGCCATTGTATGGTAAACAGGTCCGCTGCAAAAACGGGCACGACAGTTCATTTGAACTGTTCTTTATATTTAACCTTCAAAAATTCATACCGCGCATGGCAACTGTTGCTATGCAAAGCTGCAAAGCTTTTAAACAGCGCCGAAGAAAAAAAGCCTATAAGAGCACATTTTATTCCTCTTTTGCTGATGATTTATATTCAACTCAGGCATGCTTGACCTTGCCTAGAGAACCCTGCTTGGAGAAACCTTGCTTAGAGGAAAACAAACATTTGACCCCCTTTTTCCCCCCCTCTTCATGCCACATCTGACATGAAAAGTATGCTTTTGTATTGGCCTTTCAGCATGTTCTCAATTCTCTGCATACAGTGCAGATAAAGATTGGACTCGGCTGGTGTATTTATTCAAAGATCCTGGGTGATATGATTATTAAACCCTGACTGAAGGCATCATGTACAGTAGAGGAAAAGCAGTGGGGTGAAAAAAGGAAAGATCACAGCGAAGCGTGGCCCAGTGTGAGGCATTTCAGCTTGGGTTTCGGCTCTGACTCATTCTGCGCTTGTAAGTCTTGAAAAGGGAAAAATGTTTTCTAATGGCCCCGTGCGCTTGAGACTAACCCAGCATTTTACACAGTGATACTTCAATATGTCACAAGGCTTCTGAGTCCGATAGCCGCGGTGCAGTTTCTCTTAAGGTAGGTGGCTCGAGCTGGTAAAAGGTAACGGCAGTGTTTTGAATGGAATTCCTTAAGCACGAAGAAAACTGAAAGCCGCAAAATGATCAAATGCCAGATCTGGAATAAAGTGTCTGAATAAAGTGTCTCCGACTGTTGTCATCACAACTTCGTCATTTATCCTTTGAATTTATGCTTGGATGCAGTCGATTTGAAGAGGGACGCCAAAAGGATGCCAGGCCCTCATTAAAACGAGTGACCAAAAAAGTTCTTTTCCATCCCCTTTGGATTGATGTTATGTAATATCACCCCTAATGTCGTAATTGAAACCATAATGTACGTTGAATAATAAGTTGTTAAATATGTTTGTTGTTTGTTTTTTTTGGTGAAGTACTACAAATGGTATACGGGCACCTCTCCAATGCTATAGGGGCCACTTTCGCAAGAGGCAGAAACACAAACAGCAGGTATAATTAATTACGCTACTCCATTACGGGCGATTATTCATTTTCAAAATTCCACCTCACTGTAACGCGCTGAAGGAAAACCAGACGCTTGCGGATGAGAGAGATGATGGTTTCATTAAAAACCAAGCAACCAAAGCCAAAAGGGACAACACACAAAGTGTAGACAGCGTTCAGGCAAAAGGTCAAAACGCAGGTCAAAAAAAATAAGCAGAAGTACCAAAAGGGGAAGGCAAAAGACATCATCAAAAACGATGAAGCAAAAGGATCATAAACACAGTCAGGCAATCAGAATCATACAAAGAGACCACACAGTAATTTCAGAGAAACAACACCTCGCACTGATCCTGCCTAAAGCCCGGGCTTATATACTCTAGGCTAATTGTCCTCTGATTAAACACAGGTGTAAACAGTTAGAACTGGGGAGACTGAGAGCGCTGATAGAAGCCGGAGTCCAGTGTCACATGATCTCCCAGTGCATTCTGGGAGTTGGAGTTCAAGTCCGAATGAGCAGCCGAATGCGTGACGCTCACCTTGGAAAGATGCAAAATTTGAGGATGCCATCAGAATTGTTGAACACCAAACACAACAATGCCAAAGTCCAAGCTGAAAAATGGATATTTTTCACATTTTACAGTGTGATGGAATGAAAACAGCTACAACCAAAAGCCAATATGCTGAAACTAGAAAGTAGTTGTCAAGTATTCATGCACACATATCGGCAAGGGAGCGTGACTCGTAGTCATGGTCTGTAGCACTGCTGTAGATGTTTTCCACAGCCACCGAACGATGATCTGCTCACCACTGAGCATTTGTGGTGAGAATTTTGAGGGAGTTTGGAAACTATTCTATTGAAAGTGGCTGAGAACAGCATCAACTTTAAAGCGCAAACTGCCTTCAGCGTGACATTCTAGTCGGCGGTGGTGAACGTCTGACCCTCCTTATGGTACAGTTTATTCCTTCCTCCCTCTTACTTGCACAAACCCATATTTTTCTTTTCTCATCTTCAACCGAAAAGCCTTCAAGACAGCTGTTTTCGCTTCTAGCTCAAAAACATGGGCGCACTTCAAAAGCTCTTATTCTTGGAATAAGAATATTTGACTTAACTAAACTGCTATGTAGCCCCCTGAGAATAGTTTTTTCCAGATGTACTGAAACAGCTCAGGCATTTCAATGGAAATATGTGAACTCTGCACTATAGCAAGAGTAGATAGCAATCAATCATAATAAGCTGTCCAAGGGAATTTAACCAATTAAAACCAAGGTTTTTGAGTGCAAGGAGTCTATTATTGTTACGGGACAGCGGGAGGTGGACCCAAGTGCAGAAATGAAAGCCAGTGAGAAAGAGAAATAAACGAACTTATTGTGGCAGTAGAGTGTGTGTTTGAGACGTAATTGAGGTGACCCGGAGCCAGGATCGGACCGCCGCTGAACTGATTGGCAGGCCGTGGAGTTACCGCTGCGCCACTGGGACGCACAGGTAACAACGGGTAAAGCAGGGAAAAGTGAAGAGACAGGAACGTCATCCCTCTACAAAGGTGTGACAAATGCTACTGTTTGCTGCAGCCTTAAGTAGTGGAGTCCACAGGTGTGTCGAGTTGGACCTACATTGGACCTGCTGGCAGCAGGTGGGGCCACTGAAGCAGCAGCTTGAATTTAGTGTTGCTATAGCTCTGGTTTGAAGACATAGAAAGGAGAAACAGTGGTTGCTTCTGGTTCTGTGTTGTGTGGTGAGAAGTTTGAGAACCCAAATTTTGACAAACGGAGGATCAGTGGGGAGGGGAATCCACATCGTCATCGTCAAAGAAGAGAAAACATGAAGAAGCAAAATGAAATTGAGTCAGAGACGGCCACCATAGGTTCTATACTATGCTTGGAAAAGGGAATGACATTGGTTGCAATCTGCTACCTCACCACTAGATGCCACTAAATCTTCCACGCTGCACCTTTAATTCCATCTAGAGTTGAGATTTACATGCCAAGTTGTCTTACATCTAATCTAGAGGACCCCCACTTCCCACTACTTTAACCACAGTAACATGTTAGTTCTATGTAAGTTCTGTTAGAACGACCCAAAAACAAGTTGGACTTGAAAATGAAACTTGCCAAAGATCACCAGGTGTTTCTAACTTGGAGCAGATAAGTGGCTGAGTAAAAAACATTGAGTTCCTAACAGCAGGGAACACTCAGCTGCCAGATAACAGCTCTAACAGCGTGATAAAGCACCATCTTAACCTTCAAGATCAGACAAGATACATTCATTAATGGGCGACCTGCACAGTCCCTTTGTGTCACTTTTCTCTCAGATCCAAATCTGGCTTCATTGAATTCCGTTCTGTAAAAGCAATATGCCGCACCCACTGTTGGTGTGGCTGGGGAAGCTGATGCCGGACAACATGCCAATAAGACAGCACCTGGTTGAGGTAAATGCAATTATGGAGCCCAAGGCACCATCAACATGACAGTGACTGAAGCCTTGGTGATAAGTTCATGAAGTCATGACGTGTATCTTGATACCTGGCTGTCAGACGGACTGACTGTAGAGATCCCTTAGCCCCACAAACTTGAGGACTTATTAGTTTCTCATCGGTTATCAAATAATGTACAGCCGTTATGAGATAGTAGATCATATATTTAATAAATGAAGGTACATGCTTTTTTACAGATACACTTTCAAACTTTTAAAGCAGTTGTTATAATTTCCCATGCATGGAGCTTATCTTCAGTAAATTAATGGAAGCTACAGAACTGGATCTTTAGATTTCCCAATTTTGGGAACTATGCCTAAATAAGGAGCTCTACATAACCTGGTCTTTCTCTATGGGAAAAATGAATGGCGTCTTCGAATATCACTGCTGTTGTGACCTTTGTTTCTATGCTCACTGTCCACTTTATCAGCTCCACTGACTGTATAGCTGCGCTCTGTAGTTCTACAGTTACAGACTGTAGTCCATCTGTTTCTCTGATACTCTGTTACCCTGTTCTTCAGTGGTCAGGACCCCCATGGACCCTCACAGAGCAGGTACTGTTTGGGTGGTGGGTCATTCTCAGCACTGCAGTGACACTGACGTGGTGGTGGTGGTGGTGTGTTAGTGTGTGTTGTGCTGGTACGAGTGGATCAGACACAGCAGTGCTGCTGGAGTTTTTAAACACCTCAGTGTCGCTGCTGGACTGAGAACAGTCCACCAACCAAAAATATCCAAGTATGCTAGTGCTTAATCTGGCATTAGGCCTTCAGTTCAGCATACATATTTTCATGTTTGCTGAAATCATGAGGCCTTGTCCGAAGGCCTAGAAGGCCCTGTGGGTTCCTCACAGCTGAATTTGCATCAAAGATCTGCCAACCTCACGAAAACCAGCCACGCAAACCAGCCAGCTTTGTCAAATGTTAGGCTTGCTTTGGCAGTAGTAGCATACATTGCTCTAAGGATCCAGTGATATTTGGGCAAAACATCAGCTTTGGAACATTTTTTGTTTGTGCTCCAGCAGTGCTTTTATAAAATGCCATTCATTTTGCTTATGGAGAGAAAATCAGCTCAGAAACCAAGTTCCTTATTTGGGCATGATGGAAAAATACTGCATATTACTGTTTAGCATATAATACAGGGTGATTCAAGATTAATTCGATTTCAAAGTGATTAATTTCACCTGTAGATCATCACAGATCAGTGCAGTGAGCTGTAAACGGTTTAAATGAGCATAAAGTTTATTATGTAGTTCTACAAGGTCTCAGTCTGAACCTCCTCCAGCTGGACGGACGACATCAACACCACAGTCAAACTCATCCCAGACTGGACTGAGCGTGTCGGGCGTCGCTGCTCTCACGGCTCTTTCAGTGGGATTTCGGAGATCATCCAGTGCTGTGGAACCAGCGCCGAACGCTCTGAGCTGCTGGAGCTTCACTGCTGATGAAAATCCCGCTGTATATTTATGTATATTTAAATAAATTGTGCAGTGTAATTTGCAGTCAATGCCATATTTAAATTTGTTCTCCGTAGAGGTTTTTACTTATTTTACCAAACTCATGAGTGTTTTGAACACAGGAAGGGGTGAGTAACTTTCTGGTGGACCAAATCAAACGTCCTCATGGGCCAACTTTGGCTTGCAGGCCTCAGATTTTGGGCAGCCCTGTTCTAGAGGCTTTCTGCATAGTTGGTCATGAGTGAAAGGCACCCATGGCACCCTCTGTGGCTCTGCTGTATCTTTAGCTACACATGGTCCAGTCACACTGCCAGCTCAGAGTAATGCCTGTACAGCATTTTACACCGTCCACTTTTTAACCAACTCCTATCTTGTACTTCATAGGTCCAACTTTTTCACCACACAGTGTGTTTTTCATCTGATTTCATCATTTCAGTCTGTCAGCCACCCTCTACTCCATGCATTACTGGTCGGATTCTGACCGCAGGACCACTGTTAACCAGATATGATTTGGGTGGTGGACCCGTCTTTGCACAGCAGCGACACCCCAGGTTAAGGGTGGTCCAACAGCAGATCAGAAACTGACCACAGTTGAATGGTTAGATGACACAAATGCATGGCAAGAGAGGGGCCTCTACAAGGTAGGTGTTTCCGATAAAGTGGCCAGTGAGTGTATCCTGATTATGCACAGCTGTATCCAAAAATTTGAACAGCCCCGGTCAAATTAGACGCTTTGTTGACATGAAAAGATGTTAACAGGTGCAAGGAAAACATGAAATGAGTTGTTGCACAGGCCACTTTTTGTTTTTGTTATTTTTTTCAATACGTTAAACTGCGTAAATAAACACTAATTGTGCATTAAAATGCATAGAAGTGTTCTCTTCAGAGGACGTGTACTTATTTTCACGTATGCTCACCTGGCACATTGTTTACTTCATTTCATTGCCGATTGAATTTGTCTTGCGAGCTCATGCAAAAAAAAATGGAAGAAAGCTGCACCAACCTTGAACTCCAAGCACAGCCAATTATCGCTTTCTGTAGAAACGCATTTGCACATTCAGGCAAATGTGCAATCAAGAGATATTGTTCCTGGCTGGTCCTGCTGTCTTTAAATAGCCCTGTATTAGAAACCTGGTCGACCGAATGGTGAGTCTGCACACACCACTGCACAGATGACACGGATGAATAGAAGCCTGAGAGAGTGACAGTTAAACCCCATCACACATTAAGGTGAAAACGGCTCTGGAACGTGAAAAATCTCCGTCTCCACTGAAACCTCATTTTGAGGTGCCTAGTTAGGTCCTATAAGATCCTATAAAACAGCACAATATCGTCTCCCATTGGACAGTAACGAGGAAGCAGAAGGAGTGGGGGGAGGGGGGGGGGGGGGCTGATGGGAGAAAGAAAGCCGTAATTCTTCTTGGCACCTCCGTTCATTTTCGCCTTGTAGAGAACCTGCCGTCTTAGTTCACACCAGCTAATGAGTCAAGTTCTTCAACTTTTTAGACGCAGAGGAACTTTCATGCAACATTCCAGGTTTTTCCTAAGAAAAAATCAGCAAAAATAACCGAATACAAACCGAAAGGTTTGTGCAAAGAATTGTCAACTGCTGAAATAAAACTGCTCCAATTTAAACATTTCAGCAAGATACAGAAACACGACATTCAGAGTCCTTTGTTAAACTTCAGCAACACTTCAGCCTCAAAACCAGGCCTGAATAATCTCTGCACTGCTGCAGAGCTGCTGCGGCTCCACAGCACAGCTAGATTTTTAGGTAAAACAACATAAAATAATCCTCCTTTAAATCGATAAAATCGCTGTAACATACAGTTCTTACGCTGGTCACCATAGCAACACAGACAACAGTCTCGTCCAGCCAAACAGCAAAGAGAGAGATTTAAGACGGGCGTCGATAATTTGGAGACGAATGGGCTCATTAGCATTTATAGTCACTCGGCTGGTTTCCCGATACGTTTAATCTGCAGTAACTCTCGTTCGAATTTTCCCGTTCCACCTTAAATGGCACAGCTGGACAATCTGGCGCCTCAGGGACCATTTAAGGTGGAACGGGACAATCCGAATGAGAAGCGACTTCGGCTTCACGAGTTACTGCAGATTAAACGGATCAGGAAACCAGCTACGCGCTTATAAATGCAAATAATCACTAGAGCTACACAAAGATTTGTAGTTAACTACAAAAAGTAGCGTGCCACTTAGCCACGCCCTCCCATCCCTGGATATTACACACTCACCACTTTATTAGGAACACTGTATTAATACTGGGTGGATCCTCCTTTTGCTCTCAAAGCAGCTTTAATTCTTCGTGGCACGGTTTCCACGTGATGTTAGAAACATTGCTGTGAGATTCCGGGCCTTGTTGACGTGAATTCATTAGGCAGTTCCTGTAGATTTTTCAGATGCAGTTTCATGCTGTGAATTTCCAGTTCGACAACATCTCAAATACATTCTATTAGAACCAGACGGAGTGACGAGAGGCCACTGAAGACCTCCGTTGTCATGTTAATGAGATGACTACTGCTTTGTGACATGGTGCATTAGCTTGCTGGAAGTAGCCACATGGTCAGCAACAATACTCAAAGAGGCTGTGGCGTTCAGTCCATGACTGATGTCAAGCCCAAACTAAATTGCACTTGAACTGCATAATGTAGACAAGTTTCATGAAGCAATCAAAAAGGCTACTCATCACATGATCGTGTCAAAATGGCATTCTTTCAAACGAGTATGTTAGATAATGGCTTATCGGGCGGCTGAAGACGACCCTGTACTTCACCAACTGATGCAGGGTTGGTAGTTTTCATGTCATCAGTTTCCTGAGCCGTGACAACAAACAGGAGTTTCTCAAGCAAACGGCTCAGAAAACTGATGACATGAAAACTACCAACCCTGCATCAGTTGGTGAAGTACAGGGTCGTCTTCAGCCAGAGAGGAATGGAGAAAGAGAGAGAGAGAGAGAGAGAGAGAGAGAGAGAGAGAGAGAGAGAGAGAGAGGAAGAGAGTGGGGAAGAGAGACACAGGGAGAGAGAGAGAGAGAGACAGAGAGATGGGGACAGAGAGGAAGAGCGAGAGGAAGACAGAGAGAGAGAGAGAGAGAGAGAGAGAGAGAGAGAGAGAGAGAGAGAGAGAGAGAGAGAGAGGAAGAGAGTGGGGAAGAGAGAAGAAGAGAGAGACAGGGAGAGAGAGGCAGAGAGATGGGGACAGAGAGGAAGAGCGAGAGGAAGAGAGAGAGAGAGAGAGAGTGGGGAAGAGAGAGACAGGGAGAGACAGGGAGAGAGAGACAGAGAGATGGGGACAGAGAGGAAGAGAGAGAGAGAGAGAGAGAGGAAGAGAGGGGAAGAGAAAGAAGAAGAGAGAGACAGGGAGAGATAGAGAGAGACAGAGAGAGGAAGAGACAGGCAGAGAGATGGGGACAGAGAGGAAGAGAGAGAGAGAGAGAGGAAGAGAGTGGGGGAGAGAGACAGGGAGAGAGAGACAGAGAGATGGGGACAGAGAGGAAGAGCGAGGGGAAGAGAGAGAGAGAGAGAGAGAGAGAGAGAGAGAGAGTGGGGAAGAGAGAGACAGGGAGAGACAGGGAGAGAGAGACAGAGAGGAAGAGAGAGAGAGAGAGAGAGGAATTAAGATAGAGACAGGGAGAGAAAGAAAGAAAGAAAGAAAGAAAGAAAGAAAGAAAGAAAGAGAGAGAGAGAGGAAGAGAGGGGAAGAGAAAGAAGAAGAGAGAGACAGGGAGAGAAAGAGAGAGACAGAGAGAGGAAGAGACAGGCAGAGAGATGGGGACAGAGAGGAAGAGAGAGAGAGAGAGGAAGAGAGTGGGGGAGAGAGACAGGGAGAGAGAGACAGAGAGATGGGGACAGAGAGGAAGAGAGAGAGAGGAAGAGAGTGGGGGAGAGAGACAGGGAGAGAGAGACAGAGAGATGGGGACAGAGAGGAAGAGAGAGAGAGGAAGAGAGTGGGGAAGAGAGAAGAAGAGAGAGACAGGGAGAGAGAGACAGAGAGAAAGAGAGCGAGAGAGCGAGAGAGAGAGAGAGAGAGAGAGAGAGAGGGTGAGGAAGTGAGGAGGGACCAGATCAGGCCAGTCAGCTTAAACAAGGACAACTGGACAGAATCACTGTCCAGAGTTTATGAAGGACGTGTATAAGACTCGACGTCTAGTCTCACAGCCGCTCACGACCGTTCATCTAACCAGCAGCAGCTAAACTGGGCTGTATAAGCGGTAAACTGCAGTCTGTGGGTGACGCCTGTTAACCAAAGTAGCTCACAGACTTATTTTGTAATAAAATATACGCAACAGATTCCCGGCGTAATAAACAGAATCATTAGCCGTGAAAGAAAGAAGAAACCCGTAAACCCGTTTAGCTCGGATCAGCTCGCTCGGCTAACGCTGCCTCAGGCTGGAGTCCTGGAGTCCGGGTCTGTTCCTCGTGTGAGCTGGTTCAGTTCTCCTCTGGCCTTCTCCACTAAACTGGACCTCTCTGTAGTGTAGCTGCTGTTTTTTGATTGGTGAATCTTTCAAATTGAGCTGCTCGTCGTTTGTACTGGTTTCTGAGCTGATGCGCTGATCATTTCGTTTTAGATTAAGATTAGGATTAAGTGACCCTTATCAGTCCCACAACGGGGAAATTTCCCCTCCGCATTTAACCCATCACCACATACACACTAGTGAGCACACACACTAGGGGGCAGTGAGCACACTTGCCCGGAGCAGTGGGCAGCCCAATCCGCAGCGCCCGGGGAGCAGTTGGGGGTCAAGTGTCTTGCTCAAGGACACCTCAGTCATGGGTCATTTTTACTCTGTAAAAAAGTATTTCATTAAAAACAAACTCGAGTCAGCGACTTATCTCTACTCCAGAAAGTACTGTCACAGGGAAAACTACTCAATTACAGTAACGAGAGTAAATGTAATTTGTTACTTGCCCCCTGCATAGGAGCCGTTCTCCTCTCGAGGGAACGGGACTGTAAGGCCTGCCAGCTATTCTCTCCCATTTGTATTGGATATAGGCTGCGCTGAGTGAGCCGGGGTGGCCTGTGAATACCAAAAGTCTGCTCTGACCTCTGAGTACGAGAACTGTTATATAGGTGGAGAGATATGATTATTTTCCAGCCAGACCATTTATTTGAAGCCCTCAGCAGAAGGCTGTGCTGACTGAAAATGGGCCCGCTCTCCGCCGAGGATGACCAAATTGACCCTCCGCTATTTTTCTCCTTCTTTCTTTTCTTTCTTTTCTTTGCTCTGGAAATTCGAAAAGTGAATCATAATGAAATGAAAAGAGAGAAAAAAGAGGAGGAAAACCCTGACGGTCGGACGCACGTTGGGTCGGACGCACGTTGGTGTGTAACGCCCACAGGCACCCACCTACGTGCTCTCTAATGCGTAACACACACATAATTAGACCCCCTCCACCCCCTCCACCCCCCCTGCCCCCCCCCCCCCCCCACACACACACACACACACACACATAGACTTTTTTCCTGTGATCTCAGCAGCATTCGTTAGAACTGGTCACTGCGCGCTATATCCTGATGTAGGCAGAAGAACGCAGCGGTCATCCACGTCCATCAGGAAAGAAGGAGAAGAGCGAGGGGATGAAGCAGCAGAAGGAGGCTGTGTGAGGTATAATATGCAAGGCAGCGCTCATATTAAAGTTCAGGGCCGTGCGGTTCGGGGCTTGGGAGACAGTTTTAATTGACAAATTCCATCTAATCGGCTCGTGCAGACGGCTTCCGTCTTTTCCTTTAAATCACCTCCACCTGCGCCAGGAGGCTGTAAAAAACTCAGAGGAGATATTGATCTACAAGATTTACTTAAATGCCAGCCGGCTCGAGCAGCCGCTGTCATTGTTTAATTTAAAAGGACTCTTCAATAGACCCTCCAGGCGGTGTCTATTTTTTGCCCTCTTCATCGAGCTCCTTTTTTAATTATCAGGATGAAAAAACACAGAAAGGATAAAAAAAAATCATATTCATTATTCAATATTCCGACTGCGAACGGCACATCGTGTCACGTCTAGTAGGAACTCTTACACAGTAGACGTAGGAGCATATTGGCTCAAATGGCCGAGCGTGTTTTTGGCTGACACGGTTGCTCGCCGCAGCTGATGTCTGTGTTTGTTCGTCTGTTTGTTTGTTTTTTTGTGCTCCCATGATGCCCACGCCGGTCCGACAAATTTATGGGCGCAACATAGACGGTTCATCATGCGCCGAGCACAGAGAGTACAGCATTCATCACCCAGCCGGCCAGGCCGCAGCAGGAGGGAGCAATTCTGAAGCTAACAGTTTGCAAGGTGCATCATGAATCACTGACAGGGCCAATCTCAGTCCTACTGCATGAGCAGGAAAAGGCATGACTGAAGAAAAACGCGGCTCAGCCAGAAACGCATGGAACAGCCTCTTGTAGCTCCACAGTTTGGGCACTGATGAAGTGCAGACACTAGTGCAGAGCAGCACCTGGATAAGTCTGGAGCTTCTGGGCTCATCCTCAAATAAGTTTTTTTTGGGGATCTGCTGTGTTTGCAAAAACTGTGCTCTTGTTTATTTCTAATGTAGCTATCTTCAGATCTGAGGAGGCTTCTCAGGGCCTGTACAGCTACATTACACTGTTCAGGCGTAACATCATGACCACCTCCTCGTTTCTACGCTCACTGTCCACTTTATCAGCTCCACTGACCGTATAGCTGCACTCTGTAGTTCTACAGTTACAGACTGTAGTCCATCTGTTTCTCTGATACTCTGTTACCCTGTTCTTCAGTGGTCAGGACCCCCATGGACCCCCACAGAGCAGGTACTGTTTGGGTGGTGGGTCATTCTCAGCACTGCAGTAACATGGTGGTGGTGTGTTAGTGTGTGTTGTGCTGGTGTGAGGGGATCAGACACAGCAGTGCTGCTGGAGTTTTTAAACACTGTGTCCACTCACTGTCCACTCTATTAGACACTCCTACCTCGTTGGTCCTCCTTGTAGATGTAAAGTCAGAGACAGCAGCTCATCACAGGACGCTGCCCACAGGACGCTGCCCACAGGACGCTGCCCACAGGACTCTGCCCACAGGACGCTGTTGGCTGGATATTTTTGGTTGGTGGACTATTCTCAGTCCAGCAGCGGCACTGAGATGTTTAAAAACTCCAGGAGCACTGCTGTCTGATCCGCTCAGACCAGCACAACACACACTAACACACCACCACCACGTCACCATCAAGCCTACACGACATTGTCGGACATCCTTTTCCAAAGCCATGGACATTACACCGAGTTGCCCCCGACACCTTTGCAGTTATAGTAGCCGCTACACTGGCCCTCCCAGTTCAATCAAAAGAGCATCTGTGAGGTCAGGCACTGATGTTGGACGATAGGGCCTGGCTCACAGTCCATGTTCCAGCAGACCCGGCTTTTGAGGAGTCTGGCCGCTTCCTGTTTCGGCTAAAAATGAAAAGTTAAAATAGTTTCTAATCACTCTCCTTTAATTTTAGACAGTAAAAGGATGAATTTCACTAAGAAAGCTAAGATTACCTACATGTATGTTTCCTTTTTTCTACTGCAGAGATTTTCGGGCAGCAGGAAACTCACATCACTGCTACTGTGTGCTGATTGGTTGGTGAGCGGTTTAAACTCCTATAAGTCGAGTTTAAAAGCTCTTAAATATAACAGCGGTGGTAAAATGTCTTATGTTGTTCAGGAAATGACTGAATTCTTTTACATTAAAAAATATTTCAGCATTTATAAACTGCGATTTTACTCAAACGCTCCATATCAACCCATTCAGTTCGGACTTGCTTGTGTTTGGGAAGTCATTGCAAAGTGGAAATTCTCCTCTCTACAAATTCTCTGGTTCCAGTTCATCCCAAAGGTGTTCAGTGGGGTTGAGGTCAGGGCTCGATGCAGGCCACTGGAGTTCCTCCACACCAAACTCAGCAAACTTAATGGACCTCACTTTGTGCACAGGGGCTCAGTCATGCTGGAACTGGAACAGGCCTTCCTCAAACTTCCCCAGACTATTATTACCACTCCACTGAACTTTACTGGCATTCAGGTATGTGACATTCTCCTGGCATCCACCAAAGCCAGACTCGCCCATCAGACTGCCAGATAGTGAAGTGATTTATCACTCCAGAGTGCAGTTGTCTTGCTTCCAGAGGGAGTTTGGAACTCTGTAGTGAGTAATGAAACGGAGAGGAAGCAATTTTTCCCACTCTGTGATTTTGCCTGTTCTACCACTGCATGGCTGAGCTGTTGTTTCTCTTAAACACTTCCATTTCACAGTACTAGCACTTACGGTTGTCTGGGGCATATCTAGCACCACAGAACCTTTAAAGTCACTGAGCTCTTCAGTACAACTCATTCTACTTCTATTGTATGTTTAAGGACACTGAATGGCTATGTGCTTGATTTTATACACCTGTCAGCAATGGGTGTGACTTAAACACTTGAACTCAGTAATTAGTACGGGCGTCCACATACTTTTGGCCACAGTGTTTTTACCAGACGTCCAAAATTTTTACCAAAATTGCAAGTGAAAAAAAAAATGCTTAAAAAATGCTTTTTGATTATTTCCATCAAACTTTTTTCTGGTGATAAAAAGGCTTAAATTGTACATTTCTCCCAATGACTTCTCCATAATCTGCTTAGAAGTACATTTTGTTCAGGCTGGTCTGATGGAGCACGTTCCTTTTAGATAGGCTGCTGCCATTTCTGGAAATCTTGTTCTGAGGAGTGCATCCCTTTTAAAAACACGTGAGGGAAACCTGGCACATGGTTATGGAATTAATAAAACAAAATCCAATATAAGTATTCACAACATTTCAGATATCAACAAACAACTTTCCACTAAAGCTGAAAAGAGGAAAGTCATACATACACATAAAACATTACCGACAATTAGTTTTCATAGCTCACATCAGCAAACCTTCAAATCTCAAAATGTCTTTCAAAAAAAAAAAGTTCATCTGGATGGAAAACTAGCTAATGTGCCGGAAAAGACATTAAAAAGGTAATTAACTCATTATCATGCTTCGTTTTAATTTTGTTTGGTATGTATTTGCACTCATTGGTGGCTGAACAACTATTTTATAAAATTATTATATAAATCCTAGTCACCAAAAATGAGCATCTGGCTGTAATTATAATGTAGCTCAATCCAGTGCAGCAGGCTATTCTGTTGGATAGTGTAGTGGATAACACCTCCGCCTTCTACACTGCAGACTGGGGTTCAACCCCTCAACCCCTCGGGTTAATGCCCTACGCTATACCACTAAGAGTCCTTGGGCAAGACTCCTAACACCACCTTCACCTTCCTCTGTAAAATGATCAAAAACTGTAAGCTGTTCTGGATTAGAGCGTCAGCCAAATGCCATAAATGTAAATGCAGGCTAGGCTGGTGAATTTACTCCCCTCCACTCAGTTTCTGACCACAGAAACACTCTTGGCATTATTTAGAATGGTTGACCACCAGAGGTGGACAGTAACTAAGTAAATGTAATTAGTTTCTGTACTTAAGTATTTTTGGTGTGTCTGTACTGAAGTTTTCCCATTATTGGTGACTTTTTACTTTCACTGCACTACATTTCAGAGTCTAATATCTGACTTTCCTCCTACATTTGGTTTGGGCTGGTTTATGTTTATGAACAGACGCCTACAGATCAACATAGTAAAGGAGCTCATCTGTGATCCTGAGTTTAAAGCCAGTTTTTATTCAACTTAAACTTGGAACTAAGTTGTAAATAAATCTGAAACTGAAACTTTGCTTGTGTGTAAAAAGTGATTTCAGAGCCACTCGGTTCTCCCTGATGGAAACTGTTTACCTTCAGTGTTTTGTGCTTCTGATCATTTTAATAGACGTCAGCGTCACTAATTAATGACGTTCTATTAAAAGACTGGTTTACCAAGAGAGACGCTGGAGGACTTTCACCTGAAATGAGTTCATGAAGCCAGTCTGGTTATAAAAATGATAACAGGACATCAGAGCCAGAATTACTCTTTTAGTACTTTTACTTTATACTTAAGTACATTTGAAGGGAAATACTTTAGTACTTTTACTCAAGTGGAGGTCTAAAGGGAGGAACTTCGACTTTTACTGGAGGAATATTTTACCTCGGGTGTCTCGACTTTAACTCCAGTACATGGTTTGTGTACTTCGTCCACCGCTGTTGACCACTCACCACCTAGATGTCATACCGATGTTTCAAACCTGAGAAAGTACAAACATTGTACTTGATCTGTTGAGCCAAGTCTTCTTTCATCATCTTCTCCAACAGTGGATGCGGTCTACACCAAGACAACAGCACAGGCCAGTCTGGGGATTTTTGCTGGCATGATTTGGGTCCACTTCTCTCTGTAGGGGTAAGGGTCACTGCAAATACTGCAGCAACTGCTCAACTTTATCCTAGGATGAAACATTTCATTCCAAGACAATGCCCCATCCACCGGGCAGGAGGACCGTCTAAATGGTTTACGTATGAAAGTGATGTATGCCTGTGGTAGTGCTATTGCTTTGCAATCATCAGATCTCAACCCAGTTAAAGGTCAATGGGAGATTTGGGGTCGCTGTGTAAGATGCCTCTCTCCACCATCATCATAAAAACACTTTTCAGAACATGTTCCATCTCACCAGTGCCGTTCCAGAACTTTGTAGAATCTATAAGAAGTTACACTGAAGCTTATTAAGGCACTTTATCCTGTTTTTTGTCCTTTATCAAATGTCTATATAATGTCTTTTCTATCTATCCAAAAGAAGTCACTGGTGTAACTGACCGTCATCGGTGTTCCACATAATGAAGGAAACACCAGAGACGTTTTTAATGATCAATGCATTTTACAGAACATCAAACCACACGCCGTCCATCAGGGAACGTCCACTAAAATATGGAATTTAATCCATTTGTGTTTCTATTTTTTCACAATGACCTCAGAATAAAGTCGGTCGCACCAGTGACGTCAGCTAGAAGCTTCATATGAGATCATGAGCTGAATGAGAAGATCTCTGAGAACTGAGAGACACAGTGGACTCACCATGAGCTTTTCTCCATAGATCCTCAGAAAACAGGTCGAAGGAGGTCGAGTGACGTCATCGGTGTGACTTTTATTTCAAAATAAGAGTTTTTTTGTTACGCAGTAACACCAGCAACACGACGCCTGGGGGACTTTAATTATATATTTTATTATATTTATTTGACGTTTGTTTTCTGTCATTTAAATGATATATTTTATAGTCGTGTGTAGATTATTGCAGTTAAAATTCCAGAAAAAATAGTTTTTTACCTCAAATTATGGCCTCAGCTTCACACACGACTGTGGGGACGAGCTCTTCTGTGCTGCTTGGAATTCTATATGATTGAATTAAAAACTAATATTTCTGAATTGAGGCTCAAGAAGGTCTAACTGTTGGAATAAATTATTGTTTCATTTTAAAATAAAAATAAAATGTAACTCTAACATGTTTTTCAAGTATAATATATCCGTAGTGGCTAGGGACACAAAATTGGACGTTTCCATAGAACGACTCATATAGTGGAAGTAAAACGTACGTGTAGCTCATAAATTGTCCAGTGAGTGAAGGTAGAAGAGAGGTAAACACAGAGGTATTAAAGTGGAAGGTGAGTTTAGACAGAAAGACGTTCTGGGAGCTGCATTAATGTGTATAAAACACAGTAAAACTGTTTTTCCTCAAACAGTTGTGCTTTTCATGTCCTAATGGGACAATTATATGGATATACAGATCTGCCTGTAGCTCAGTTGGAGATGTTTTAAACCAGGCTTCTCAAACTGAAGCCCCAGAGGGCCACAGCACTGCATAATTTAGTATTTACCTCTCTCTGAAACACACGAATGACCTTAATGCAATCTTAACTGCGTAACAAACTCTATCATATACGGAGGGTCAGGGAAGACTCTGAACTGCACAGTGCTGAATCACACTATGACTTGTTGTTATGATCTACAACCCCATTTCCCAAAAAGTTGGGACACTGTGCAAAATGTCAATAAAAACAAAATTTAATAATGTGCAAATCATTTAACCCTCCTGTCCTCTTCACCTCCCGCCCCTTACTTTAGTGTTCCCGCTCAAAATTGACCGGTGTGTTTTAACCGCTCTTAAATTAGCACAAAAACCATTTTTCATTCTTTAGCTGTGAACAACGTCTCAGAGTAGTGTTTAACCTGAATTTATAGAAATAGACATAATACACATAATATAATGTGTGTGAGGATGAGTGAGTGAGTCGGGGGGTTGTGTGTGAGGATGAGCGAGCGAGTCGGGGGGGTGTGTGTGAGGATGAGCGAGCGAGTCGGGGGGGTGTGTGTGAGGATGAGCGCGCGAGTCGGGGGGTTGTGTATGAGGATGAGCGAGCGAGTCGGGGGGTGTGTATGAGGATGAGCGAGCGAGTCGGGGGGGTGTGTGTGAGGATGAGTGAGTGAGTCGGGGGGGTGTGTGTGAGGATGAGCGAGCGAGTCGGGGGGGTGTGTGTGAGGATGAGCGAGCGAGTCGGGGGGGTGTGTGTGAGGATGAGCGCGCGAGTCGGGGGGTTGTGTATGAGGATGAGCGAGCGAGTCGGGGGGTGTGTATGAGGATGAGCGAGCGAGTCGGGGGGTGTGTATGAGGATGAGCGAGCGAGTCGGGGGGTGTGTATGAGGATGAGTGAGTGAGTTGGGGGGGTGTGTATGAGGATGAGCGAGCGAGTTGGGGGGGGTGTGTGTGAGGATGAGCGAGCGAGTCGGGGGGGTGTGTGTGAGGATGAGCGAGCGAGTCGGGGGGGTGTGTGTGAGGATGAGCGCGCGAGTCGGGGGGTTGTGTATGAGGATGAGCGAGCGAGTCGGGGGGTGTGTGTGAGGATGAGCGAGCGAGTCGGGGGGGTGTGTGTGAGGATGAGCGAGCGAGTCGGGGGGGTGTGTGTGAGGATGAGCGAGCGAGTCGGGGGGGTGTGTGTGAGGATGAGCGAGCGAGTCGGGGGGGTGTGTGTGAGGATGAGCGAGCGAGTCGGGGGGTTGTGTATGAGGATGAGCGAGCGAGTCGGGGGGTGTGTATGAGGATGAGCGAGCGAGTCGGGGGGTGTGTATGAGGATGAGCGAGCGAGTCGGGGGGGTGTGTATGAGGATGAGCGAGCGAGTCGGGGGGGTGTGTGTGAGGATGAGCGAGCGAGTCGGGGGGGTGTGTGTGAGGATGAGCGAGCGAGTCGGGGGGGTGTGTGTGAGGATGAGCGAGCGAGTCGGGAGGGTGTGTGTGAGGATGAGCGAGCGAGTCGGGGGGGTGTGTGTGAGGATGAGCGAGCGAGTCGGGTGGTGTGTGTGAGGATGAGCGAGCGAGTCGGGGGGGTGTGTGTGAGGATGAGCGTGCGAGTCGGGGGGGTGTGTGTGAGGATGAGCGTGCGAGTCGGGTGGTGTGTATGAGGATGAGCGTGCGAGTCGGGGGGTGTGTATGAGGATGAGCGAGCGAGTCGGGGGGTGTGTATGAGGATGAGCGAGCGAGTCGGGGGGTGTGTATGAGGATGAGCGAGCGAGTCGGGGGGTGTGTATGAGGATGAGCGAGTGAGTCGGGGGGGTGTATGAGGACGAGCGAGTGAGTCGGGGGGTGTGTATGAGGACGAGCGAGTGAGTCGGGGGGGTGTGTGTGAGGATGAGCGAGTGAGTCGGGGGGGGTGTGT
The DNA here is from genome assembly GCF_015220715.1 of Pygocentrus nattereri. Classification (NCBI taxonomy): domain Eukaryota; kingdom Metazoa; phylum Chordata; class Actinopteri; order Characiformes; family Serrasalmidae; genus Pygocentrus; species Pygocentrus nattereri. Next base: position 44,912,845 of record NC_051219.1, read on the forward strand.
GTGAGGATGAGCGAGCGAGTCGGGGTGGTGTGTGTGAGGATGAGCGAGCGAGTCGGGGGGGTGTGTGAGGATGAGCGAGCGAGTCGGGGGGGTGTGTATGAGGATGAGCGAGCGAGTCGGGGGGGTGTGTATGAGGATGAGCGAGCGAGTCGGGGGGGTGTGTGAGGATGAGCGAGCGAGTCGGGGGGGGTGTGTGAGGATGAGCGAGTGAGTCGGGGGGGTGTGTATGAGGATGAGCGAGTGAGTCGGGGGGGTGTGTATGAGGATGAGCGAGCGAGTCGGGGGGGTGTGTGAGGATGAGCGAGCGAGTCGGGGGGGTGTGTGAGGATGAGCGAGCGAGTCGGGGGGGTGTGTATGAGGATGAGCGAGCGAGTCGGGGGGGTGTGTATGAGGATGAGCGAGCGAGTCGGGGGGGTGTGTATGAGGATGAGCGAGCGAGTCGGGGGGGTGTGTGAGGATGAGCGAGCGAGTCGGGGGGGTGTGTGTGAGGATGAGCGAGTGAGTCGGGGTGGTGTGTGTGAGGATAAGCGAGCGAGTCGGGGGGGTGTGTATGAGGTGTGTCTGATGAATGAATATAGTCTGGATACTCAAAATCCAATGAAAGAGGTGACCGTCACTTTTATATGTTCAAGTGCAGAGTGTGGAGGATATCCTGAGGCCTTGAGGCCGTCAAATGTAAAACACAATATTTATGTGTTTTAAGTTGTAAATCGGTGTAAATCTGACCCGAACAGGAAGGTTAAACCCTACATTTCACTGAAAATCATACAAAGACAATCAATAAAATGTTGAAACTGAGAAATGCTGCTGTATATGTGCCCATTTTGAATTCAATGCCAACAACACCTTCCAAAAAAGTTGGGACGGGGGTCTGTTTACCGCTGTGTTTCATCACCTCTAGTTTTTTATTGGTGACCGTTCTGGACTGCAGGCAGGTCAGTTTAGCTCCTGGACTCTTTTAATACAGAGCAGTGCTGCTGTAATACATGCAGAATGTGGTTTGACATTGTCTTGCTGAAATAATCAAGGCCTTCCCTGAAAAAGACGTCGTCTGGACGGCAGCAGATGTTGATAAAACAGGTTTATATCATTCAGCTTTAATGGCGTCTTCACAGATGAGCACGTCACCCAGGCCATGTGCACTAATGCCCCCTAAACCATCATGAATACTGGCTTCAGAACTGAGCACTGATAACAAGCTGAGTGATCTTCAGCCCGGAGGACACAGTGTCCATGATTTCCACAAAGAATTTCAAATGTTGATTCGTCGGACCGCCGGACACTTTTCCACTTCCCCTCAGTCCATTTTAAATGAGCTCCGGCCCAGAGAAGGTGGCAGCGTTTCTGGATCCTGTTTATATTTGGGTTCTTCTTTGTGTTTTAGAGTTTAACAGCGTTTGTGGATGCAGTGATGAACTGTGTTCACAGTCAGTGGTTTTCAGAAGTGTTTCTGAGCCCATGCAGTGATTTCCACTACAGAACCATGTCTGTTTTTAATGCAGTGCTGCCTGAGGGCCCAAAGATCACGGCCAGCAGATATTGGTGTTCAGCCTCGTCCCTCACAGACAGAGATTTCTCCAGATTCTCTGAGTCTTTAATGATATTCTGCACCGTAGACGATGAAAAGCAGAAGCTCTTTGCTGTTTTATGTTGAGAAATGTTCTTCTTGAATTGTTGCTCTATTTGATGGTGCCGTCTTTCACAGAGTGGTGACCCCTCCTCCTCTTTACTTCTGAAAGACTCTGCCTCTCTGAGATGCTCTTTATACCCAGTCATGTTACTGACCTGCTGTCAATCAACCACCAGGTGTCTTTTTTTAGCATTACACAACTTTACCAGCCTTCTGTTCCCCCATCTCAAGTTTTTTGGAACATTTTCTTGGAATAAAATTTAAAATGTGCAAATATTTTTCCCAAGAACAATCAAATTTCTCAGTTTCAATATTTGATTTGCTCTCTTTGTACTATTTTCAATAAAATATTGGGTTTAAATGATTTGCATATCATTGCATTTGGTTTTTATTTAGATTTTGCACAGCATCCCAACTCTTTTGGAAATGGGTTTGAATAGATAAAGTCCAAAATATGTTGTTTGAAGTACCTTTCAGGTTAACAAGATTCATCCTCACACCTGGAGACATTCCATTTGAAAAGGGAGCCGATCTTAATGAGTCAAACTATATTGGTGAGGGAATGTGGTGATGCTGATATTCATGCTCAGAAAACCCAAATGTGTTTCACTTAAACTAAACCAGCAACCAAACAACATCAGCTTTAATGATGTGATGTGACAGGCCGTGTTTTAGAGATTCATGTCTAGGAAGCTGTTTTTTATTAAGTTTCCCTCTTTTTTCTTTTAAAAAAAGAGACATGAACACATGAAACAATTAGAAACATGCACTGCTTTACTGTACAGGATGAAAGAATTGCTTTTCAATATGAAAACAGCATTTTGATCAAACATCTCATCTCACAGAGATTAGGAACATTGCAGTAGTACAGCAGTATCAAAAGATTAGGTCAGATGTTTAGACGTGTGAGAAAGGTGCACTACTCAACTGCAACAGACAAAAACACACATGCTAACATCTTCATTTCGAAAGCAAAAGAAAGTAAAACCTAATGAATATAAAGTGTATATACAGTATGAAGCAAACTGCAGTTTAGCAAACGCTTGAATGTTTGTAGGAATATGGTCTTGGTAGTCTTTTTTTTTTCAGATTCTTTTGATGTGACCTGCTTTTTCTTTTGATCTTCTGGTATAACAAAGGGTCTCTGAAACATACAAGGCTGATATAGTCATTAAGGTTCCAAAACCAGAATGAGCAAAACAACACAGTAGTACATCTACAACACAAAGGAAGCCTGGTCTTTTTAACTCTCCTCCTCCCACCGCCGTTTCCATGTTTTCCCTGCTCTCAGTCAGCCGACACGTGAAGGGTTTGAACACTGGTAATCTCGCGGGGCCAGACAAGATCTCGTAATGAGGACGTCGAAATCTGAGCGGCCTTACTGGAGTGGGAACAAAGTAAATGTGCCACCTGTATATCAAACTTATGTGTTTATATATATATATATATATAAATTTATATATACCTGTATATCAATTTAAAGTGTTTCTGTTGGTTCCTGATGGTTTTGTGATGCTTTTTTTGATGGGTTGATATCAAAATGTTATAGATATATCAGAATCAGAATCCTTTATTGATCCCAGAGGGAAATTGCAGAATATATATGTATATATAGATTGATAGATTATATATATTGTGTGTTGTTGATGTGCTTGTACTCAGTGGTCTGGTGGACCCACCACATTATAGGTTTTTAAATAATAACCATTACAATTTCTGTAAAAATACCAGATGTTTAAAATATCACAAGTGTCCAATGTAGGGTTCTACTTTAGCAGCTGTAGCCAGTCAGCAGCCTGTCCATGTTGTCCACCCTCATATACATACACACACACACACACACACACACACACACTAACAGCAGGCCATGTATGAGGAGAACAGAGTGAAGGACACAGCACCTCCTCACTTTTACTCCCCGTGGGTTCAGCCCAGCACCACATGTGTACTATAAATGTGTGGGGGGTGAACAGAGTGAAGACCCTGAAAACGGGTTATTTTATAAGCTCTTCACTGAAAATGAGCAAAGACCGAGAATCTGAGGCTGAAATAATAATAAACCACATAATTTTTCTCTTTTGGTAAACATTGAAAAGGGGTCCCACAGACCTGAACACCACTCAAGAGTTAAAAGGTGGCCAGTGGTTCATTCTAAATGCATTAGATGATTTCCTAATGAGATTTGAAGGTGATCTACAGGAAACTAACTAGTGGTCACTACTGGAATCCTTTAAGCCAATTCCAATTAGAAAGCAAAACCATTAGGTTTTAATCTTAATAGTTTCTAATAGTCCTTTTTCATCAAACGTTTAACAAGATGGGCTTGTTCGTGAACCGTGAGCCTCTCGTCCAATGTTGATCTGACTGCGATGTGATTTAACGCACAGTGGCTGAAAGTCTTGCCTTCCCTTTTGAATGACCAATGCGCTTCATCTTGATCGTCCTGGTAAATCTGATCCTTTGTGCTACTTTAATTGGTTGCCATTCAAGATGCGAACAGCACCTAAAGGAGTCAATCGAGTGGTCTTTTCTGTTCCATGGCAGCTAAACTTATTCAACAGAGTAACATCTTCCCCTTCAGCCCAAACACAGCACGTTCAAGGCCTCAGCAAACTCCCTGCGACAACCATCAAACTTCTCGATGGTTGTGCGAAGCCGACAGCCCCTCTGTCTGTGGTTTCATTTGATGCGGATGCTCCACGTGATGCTGTGACAGTTTCATCCCTGCTGGAAAACGATTCTTTCACTCTTCTAACTACGGCGACGTTTGAGTTCAGAACACCGCCAGCATTTAAGGGGAAAAAGGGAATTTCAAGCACAAAGCTGGTGAGCAGAAGGCCGACTTCAGCCTCGCCCTCTTGTGAACCTAAATATAAGATAACCTGTATGTTTTGGTGCTTAGCACTAGTTAGTACTAGACTTATCATCCCACATTTAGGCGATATTCATTGTTTATTCAACCAATGTGCGTTTCACGGTGAAATATTTCTCTGCCAAAGCCGAACCTCAAAATCGTCCATCTTCGTTTAACGGCACTTTTTTACTGACCAACCGAGGCTTTGTCGTGTAGAGTCTTCGAATGTGGAGTTCGCCCATCTGCAACAAGACGAATGAAGCCTCCGTGCGACGTCTACGGTTGTTCGTTTTCTCTACAATTGCCCACATATTGTTCGCCAAAGCCAGTTGAATGTCACCTCCTCAAAAGGTCTGCTGAGGCCTTTAGCCACACAGAGAGGGGCATCAACTGTTTAAGCAACTGTTTAGTGTAAATGCAGCTTTTACATAAAGATGGAACATTTCTTTTAATAATACAAAGTTCAGTATCACTATATCACTACATTCACTATACAATTTAATAGTCTGTGTGCTATTCAACATAGTTTGCTGTCAGCCGAGCTTCTAGCCAATGAGGACTAGGCTCTGCCATCATCAAGCCATCTCTTAGCTCGCACAGCCGGGTGGTGAGTAACTGCGGTGCCCATTCCTTAAAACTGCAGCCGACTCAGTCTTATTAGATTAAAATGCCTCATGGTGGCGCTGTTGCAAGTCAGACTTACTGCCATTCACCGTACTGTTTGGCATGTGCCACTCAACGTTAAGTCAGACAGGCCTCTGGTCTCCAGATGTGTATTCTAGCTACACGATCCTGTCTGGCCTTGCGAGACTAGATAATTGATGATTGTGATAGAGCAAGGAAAACACTGAACTGTGAAACTCGGCCTCATTTCAGTCCAAATGGACTCAACACTGGAGCAGTTTGTTCAACACTGTGCTCATCGCAAATACCCCCCAAACATTTAATTGTACATCCAAAATACGAGGCATCTCGCTCGCAAACACTTCCCGGTCTGAGGCGATCTATTCTATAAAAAACAAACGAAACAAAAACACCAATAAAGAAGAAAAGCTTCAACTATCTAACTAGCAAACTCAAGAAATGCAAGCAGAGAATGCATAACTGACACCAGGCACCTATAATGTCAACAGCTATGATCGGAAGCGGAATCAAAACCACGCAGCTGTTCCGAATCCCAGATACGTCAGGCTCTGACAGCCTTGACGGGATGCGGTGTGACATCTACATTGTACGGCGAAGTCTGTATAAACAACATGTTTCTTTTCCACTCAGAAAGGTTGGGGGTGGGTGTTCGGGGGGCAGATTCACCTGCTTTTCCTTTTGTACCGATCTTCATTCCACGCTGAAATTGGAAAATCAAGACTGAAAGTAGCAGCGTCGTTTTTCTGTGACCCGGAACCCGCGAGCGCTAAAATACTCGCTTTCTAACAAAAAGGCGCTGCGGCCTTCGCTTCCTCCGGTCTTCCTGAGGGGGCACCAGGCAGGTTGGTTGAAAAAAATGCATGAAAAAATGGGTGAAAAAAAGCCCAAATATCTCTTTCATCTGCTCTGTCTGGACTGCTCTGATATAGCGCCGCGTGCAGCTCATCTCACATCCATCTTCCCTCCGCCGCCCTGATAACCATTATTCTGTCGCCCTGTTCGGTCAAAAGCTCCCAGTGGGGTGCGGCGTAATATATTAGGATGTTTAAATGGCTTCGGAAATCTCAGCGTGGATCGGACACCGCATTTATCACAAGATAACAGGAGAGACCTCTCGGTTTATGTGCTTCCAGGTCATCTGCTCTTCGTGTTCAGCCAGCTAAACGTTAGGTCGGATGCATGTAATCTTTATCTCCTATTATGATGAGCGCAGTGCTCGAGCCGCGATGGAACCCTCTATTATGTCTCCGGCTTAAACCTCCTCGCCAGGCTGGCGCCGAGACAGCAGGCATCGTTTCTGATCAGGTGAGTAGGTTTTTGTTCCTCCAAAGCCCGCCCTGATTCAGCCGGCCAAGGTGAGCAGAGGCTCTCCAGCACAGAGGCAGGCAAAGCGCTCACTGATGTTGGATAACAAATGGCTAACTTTCTCCAGAGACTCACACAACAAGCCAAGGGTGCTTGGTGGAAAAAAAAAAACTAGCTTAGCTTTTCAGTCGTTCCTCATGAAGGTCGCCCTCAGTTTCCTCTCAGGAAGACTGAAAAATGCTAGACTGAAGCCCTAAGATGTACCGTAGCTTTGAAAAACAGCATCTTATTGTCAGCTTGTAATGACTCTCCAGTGCCATCAATAGGAACAGCTGATAATATAAATGTTGCATTTTAACATGTTGACAAAACTCGATTACACAGCTCACAATGCATAAGCACAACCCTCACAGCTGCTGACTCAGGTCAGGCGGGCTTCATAACTCACCCCAACATAAATGTGCTCCAATGGCAACGAGAGGCTCCAGTCATTCCGAATAATCATGATGATGCAAGGTAAATGAAATCGATACGTAGCTACTGTATAGAAGGCACAGCGACAAATCATCTTCCATTAATGAGTACGCTGAGGCTGCCAAACATCAATGATATGTAATCATACCCTACAAAAACACTGAATAACATCGAGATTTCATATCAAAAAGGAATAAAAAGCAGACATCTGGACAGACGGTAGCTTAGCAACAGGAGGAGAAGCACATGAGAAGGACATCTACTACTTTGGCATGTACATGGAAGTAAGGCATTTTTGTTCTCCTCATAGGGTCACGGAGACCTGTGGGGAAAGTAGTGCATACAAAGTCACGACATCCTTCGTACAAACCCCCCCATCCCCACCCCAAACCCCCCCACCCCCCCCAAGGGAAGAAAGCACAACCCGAACTTGTTCGGTCTTGTTTTGTCCCTTTGCTGTGAGACAATGATACACTGTACATAACATGCACTCACTATCCAGTGACTTCCAGGCTTGTCGTTCTCCTCTCAGGACCGCTCGACTGGATGGCTGGGAATAACAATCTTGCGTCGAAAAAAGGAGCTGATGCAAGTCTCCCCGCAATTTTAAAGGAAGGAAGAGCACAGACGAAGAAACGAAGAGAAGCTTGGTCAGTCCTAACGAGCGTTTTCACAAGGTTGGCCTCATGGCGGTTAATGCGATGATAAAAAGCAGGGAGAGTGGAATGGTGGCCGGCCGCCACGCTCTCGACCCCCGCACGCTCATACCTGCAACACAGTGAGGGACCGTTACAGCATCAGTTCTTCCTAAAAACAAATCCATTTCACACAGACGGCTCAATCACTTAACACAGGTGCCAGACACAGCCACCCTGCGTGCACGCTCAGCACGCCCGGGCAGCCTTCCACTGATCGCTGGTGGGCGTTCTGTAGCGAGAGCAGGCACACCGGAAGTTGGCTGGACTGTGTGGTCATGCGAACTACATCGGGTAACACTTTCTATGTCATGTTTGTAAGCATCTATAAACACATTCATAACATGAACATTACAAACATGGCTATAAATATTTCTAAAACTGCACCACACATTATTTTCATGCTTATTCTGCAGTATGAATTGTTAACATAGTGCATTATAAGTACTGCTCATAAATGATAAGAGCTCATAAGCTGTATTAGTCCGCTCTCAGTAAAGTGGAGCGTGCTGGACTAAAGCCTCCTCCAGGGTTCAGACTGAGGCTTCAAGTTGAAGAATTTACTGAAGGATTTACTGAAACACTAAAACACAATAAGCTCATTACAGGCTTCAAATGTCAGAGTTTAAACTAGAGCAACATCAGAGTTTCACCCAATGTGGGAAAGTCAATGTTCACCACTGTTAATGTTCACCACCGTTAATGTTCACCACTGTTAATGTTCACCACTGTTAATGTTCACCACTGTTAATGTTCACCACCATTAATGTTCACCACTGTTAATGTTCACCACTGTTAATGTTCACCACTGTCCATTTTCACCACAGTTAATGTGCACCACTGTTAATGATCACCACTGTTAATGTGCACCACTGTTAATGTTCACCACCGTTAATGTTCACCACTGTTAATGTTCACCACTGTTAATGTTCACCACTGTCCATTTTCACCACAGTTAATGTGCACCACTGTTAATGATCACCACTGTTAATGTGCACCACTGTTAATGTTCAACACTGTTAATGTGCACCACCGTTAATGTTCACCACTGTTAATGTGCACCACCGTTAATGTTCACCACTGTTAATGTGCACCACTGTTAATGTGCACCACTGTTAATGTGCACCACCGTTAGCCTGGCACTGACTTAACACTGTATATCCAATAGAACGCCAGCAGAAACCAGCACTACTGTACTGTAGTGTAGTGTAGTGGTACACAGTGAAGGGTTCTAGCTCTTGACGTTAGAACCAGTGAGGAACAAATTACAGTGACATCACTCGACTATCTCGCCTCCCCCTCTCCAGACGTTCACTCCACAGCGACTTCACTCTCAGTGCGATGTCAGAGGGGGTTCAAGGGAGGGGCTGACTTCTTTGGCATTGACAGTATAACATGTTATAAACAGTATCTATAACACCTTATATTAACAAATCATAACGTATAACCATATTTATAATGCCATATAAATGCATTATAACATATTAAAAGATGCTTACAAACGTGACATTCGTAGAAAGTGTTACCCCACATTTTTAAAGGCATGGGATGCAGTATTGGCCAGATTAGGCTCACATGACACAAAATTATTTTAAAAAAGTAAATCTAATTAAAATCACAAATTCATAATGTTTCACTTTTCAGCTTTACTTTATACTCACGCCAGTGTTGTGCCAGTTCATACTGAAAATGAACTAGGTCATAGCTCATTTAAACACTTCTGAACTAAGTTCACAGTTCCAGAAATGAACTCGTTCATGTGCACTTGGTTTTTTTTTAATTAAAAATAAATTCTTTTTCAATAGAAGCTCTTTCTATCCATCCATTACCAGCCCAAAACCATTGCAACTCATAAAGTAAATGAATTATTTTATACCACAGCCTTTAAGTCAGTAAGACTCTCACTGAATGCACTGCTCAACACTTTCTGTAAGCTACCTGCCTCCTTGCCGTCTTTGTGGCTGCAAACCAGTCACATGTGTTTCATTCAGTCAAGCGATTCATTCAGTTCAGTGAACGCTCATGCACAACACCGACTCCAGCTGACCAGAAATGCTTCGTGGGCTCAACTGTTTGGCTCACATTGTTAACACACTGTAATCCCGAGTGCATTTCATTGCCTATTAAACAAAACATTTAACCTAAAACATAAACTCAGTTCACAATGTATCTCCAATGTTTTTCAGTTTTTGTGACAGTGTAAAAACGCCTGCTGTCCTTTACATTGTGTGTAAGTTTCATGACGAATGGACCAAAAGAAACGGCCCAAAATGACTTGGAAAGACGTCTGGTTCCATTGACTTGCATTAAAAGCAGAGTAGGTTTTTTCCTTCTCCTGTAAAGTTCCCGTTTTGGAGATATGAGGTTTCATTCCAACAACAGCTGTCACTTCACCTAAATGTCATTGCTATGGTCATCATCACTGCCAAGATCATTGACACTTTCTTCTACCACAACTCATTTTTAACGAGATCCCTAAATATAAACAGCACAGTAAACCACACTCAACTGTGACCAGGTTCTTCAGTGGGAACCGAGGTCAGTGCAGCGTTTTCCACGGGATGTACGAACATCTTTTCTGATTGGCTATAACCGTCAAATTCACTGCTAATTTGCATAAAGTGGAGCAGAGCTGGATGTCTCGTTGCTCAGATTGTTCGTGGTCACAGTGCTGCTCACTGTTGAGTGTCGCTGGCTCTCGTTCAAAACGAATGACTTCCGGCTGGCTTGTCGTTTTCATCGCCAGCGGTGTGGACGCAGGATAAAAAGATTCCTTTAACGTTATTTATCTTGTTGTCAGAAACTGATGGAATGGCTCCAATGTCCAGCAACTTTTGTGACCACTGCCACCAGCCCAGCACAAGATGACAAAATGTTTTTCAATTTAAGATCCTCTGCTAAACAAGCCTCTACGGCACTGTACAAGTCCTTCAATGAATTTCCAGTGAAAACAGTCATTAAGACTTGTTTGTTTGTTTTTCAGTATCAGAAAAAAAAGAAACAACAACTACATATAATAACAAATCTATCCGTATTTAATTAGTCCACTCTTTACATTTGGACCCTACCACCACTGTAACTCTTGATTCTAACACGTTCATCAAGCAATGCGTCACACCTGTGCGTGTCCTCCCAATGAAATGTTGCCGAAAGTGTCACTGACATTGTTTTACTGTTCAAAGACACCAATATTCACGTGAGCGACCACCCAAACTCACCTTAGCTGGCTTGTAAATGTCTCATCATATGGTTCTAAATAGCTAAAGGAGATATTCCTGAGGTGATTAGATATAAAATAATCAATTTGCATATGGAAACGGAAAAGTCAAAGTAAAAAAACAGAAGTTTCCAAAACTAGAATTAAAAAAATATATTAAAAGATAAAATAATGAAAAATTCCACAGGTGTTTCTTACACCGTGAGCAGACAACGCAACACTACGGGTCTGAAACAATGTGTAGCTACTGTAGCTAAAGGGAATACGCAAAAAGAATTGCTTGGATCATGAAAAGCAGAAAATGCAACCAATTTCTAAGACTGAACTTCGGAGGTGTGGAAAAACATACCAGTGTATTTCTTTTAAAAAATCTGAAAGCAAATCATCTGAAAACTATGGTCGACTGTGATAAAGGCAAAGGGCGGACACACTAAATGATGGAAAATTAAAAAAAATGATTTTATATTTCATTGTTGATGCTTCTGTGTAGAAAAATCTCTGACTCCTGCACGATACTGAGGCTCAGTTCCCTCTCAGCCAAAATGACAGAACTTCTGATTGATCTGCAGCATCAATACTGCTGAGCAGAAATTGTCCTGGCTGTCTTCTTATTACTAATGTTGGTTTTGAAACAGTATTAAAACACATTATTATTATATTTTGTAATACAAATACTGGACCACATTGAAAATTGGGTTCCAGATAAAGTTTAGACCTCTGCCTCATTAAACACATCAGATTAATCTCACCGGCTAATTAGCGAAGCGTTCCTGAGCTGAATCTGGAGTGTTAGAAGAGAAAAGGTGCTCTGTGGAACTGTGGCCCAGAAGGAACTCTGCAAATCCTGTAAAAGTTCTGTAGAGCTTGGTATTAAAGCTGCAGATGGTGTGTGATCTCGCTTCCTGGAAATCACTGCTTGGAACAGTTTGGAATGATGGTGGTTTTGGAGTAAACACAGTAATGGCACTTTTCTTGTCATGAATAGTTTGGATATTTAGGTACATGTTCCATATAGACGCGTTTCTGCGCTCACTGTCCACTTTATCAACTGCACTGTACAGTGCAGACAGACAGACAGACAGACAGACAGACAGACAGATAGATACATAGATAGATAGATAGATAGATAGATAGACAGACAGACAGACAGACAGGCAGGCAGGCAGACAGACAGACAGATAGATAGATAGATAGATAGACAGACAGATAGACAGACAGACAGACAGACAGACAGACAGATAGATAGATAGACAGGCAGACAGACAGACAGACAGACGTGCAGCACGCTGTGTATACGGGCAGCATGCTGTCTATACGGGCAGCACGCTGTGTATACGGGCAGTATGCTGTGTATACGGGCAGCACGCTGTCTATACGGGCAGCACGCTGTGTATACGGGCAGCACGCTGTGTATACGGGCAGCACGCCGTCTATACGGGCAGCACGCTGTCTATACGGGCAGCACGCCGTCTATACGGGCAGCACGCCGTCTATACGGGCAGCACGCTGTGTATACGGGCAGCACGCTGTCTATACGGGCAGCACGCCGTCTATACGGGCAGCACGCTGTGTATACGGGCAGCACGCTGTCTATACGGGCAGCACGCTGTGTATACGGGCAGCACGCTGTGTATACGGGCAGCACGCCGTCTATACGGGCAGCACGCCGTCTATACGGGCAGCACGCCGTCTATACGGGCAGCACGCTGTGTATACGGGCAGCACGCTGTCTATACGGGCAGCACGCTGTGTATACGGGCAGCACGCCGTCTATACGGGCAGCACGCTGTGTATACGGGCAGCACGCCGTCTATACGGGCAGCACGCCGTCTATACGGGCAGCACGCCGTCTATACGGGCAGCACGCCGTGTATACGGGCAGCACGCCGTGTATACGGGCAGCACGCCGTCTATACGGGCAGCACGCCGTGTATACGGGCAGCACGCCGTCTATACGGGCAGCACGCCGTCTATACGGGCAGCACGCCGTCTATACGGGCAGCACGCCGTCTATACGGGCAGCACGCCGTGTATACGGGCAGCACGCTGTGTATACGGGCAGCACGCTGTCTATACGGGCAGCACGCCGTGTATACGGGCAGCACGCTGTGTATACGGGCAGCACGCTGTGTATACGGGCACCACGCTGTGTATACGGGCAGCACGCTGTGTATACGGGCAGCACTCTGTCTAACTGATGACTAACACGGCAGCAGATGAGCTGTCGTCTCTGACTTTACACCTACAAGGTGGACCGACAAGGTAGGAGTGTCTACTAGAGTGGACAGTGAGTGGACACAGTGTTTAAAACTCCAGCAGCACTGCTGGGTCTGATTTTTAAACACAAAATAACTCTCTACCCAAAGGATGGTAACAGAGGACATGACCCCATCTGCAAAATGTCTTGTGCATAGACAACAGCCTCTGGAATTATTTGTACACGGTACTGATTGAATACCAAAAAACGAAAGCTCCAAATATGTTCCTGGACAAAAACATTTCATCACTGGCCCATGCGTTGCCAAAATGCACTGCCAAGACAACCCAGCAGTTTGTCTTGGGGGTGGGAATAAAGTGGACATTTTTTGGAATGGCCAAGATCATCTCTCATTTAAAATTAAAATAAGCTACCGAGTCAGAAACCTCTCAAAAACCAACCACTGGAAGTGGCCGTGGCAAATTCTTGGCAAAGCAAGATGGTGAAAAGGTTACGCAGTCAGTCTTAGTGCAGAGTCCAAGTGGCCAAAAAACGTCTACACCACTTTATTTCACTCTAAATTCATCCATCCAGTACATGAGCTCATCCTGAAGCACTAAGATAGCGGGCAGTATCTTCTGCAACAACACGTATCCAGAAATACCTTCAGCATGAAGTCGACATTAATCACTTTTGTCTTATATTAGTTCTGTGAGAAGCGCTTGAATATTCAGCAAGTCATAAATTTGAACGTTTTATTGGAGTGCTTATTACGCAATGCGCTATTTTAACGATAATACAGGCACACTGAACATGCAGCCTGCACTTTCATGTCATATACATTAATTTAAAAGTCCGATTTCACTTTCGTGCCTGTAAACCTTACAAGGCGTACTGGTGAAATGTTTTCAATGCAGTCCAAAACTGTTAAACGTCGAAAAGCTGATGTTTACTTGGTTCTGCATTACTAACTGGGAAGGCTTTCATAGTTTTCTTGAGTAGAACATGAATTAAAACCGTCCCTGTGCATAACTTCATATGAGTCTAAATTGAGAGGAATAAAAACTCACACGTAAGTGACATTAGTGAAGTTTCACAGCAGGTTCTATTAATCACGCTGATGTGTTAACAGATGTGTGTAACGGGGAGCGAGGTAGCGGACGCAAGTGCGGAGGTAAGCGACTTTTATTGAGGGCAAATCCAGAATCAGGGTCATAACGGTCCAGGGTCAAAGAGCCAACACGAACAGATTGAGGGTAGGACATGATAAACAGCTGGTTACAGCAAACAAGCATACAACGACCAGCGAAAACAAAGGGCAAACACAGGGCTTAAATACACAGAACAATGAGGGACAGGTGAAAACAATCAGGGGCGGAGTTACAAAACCAAAACATGAGCACATGGACAGGATGGGAGGAGCCAATCGTGACAATGTGGACAATACATTAACCCTTGTGTGGTGTTGATGTGTTTGTTACTCAGTGGTCTGGTGAACCCATCACGGTTTTGTTTATCCCAAATCAATACAGCCATAAAAATTAACATAAAAATACCAGATGTTTGAAATATCACAAGTGGCCAGCGTAGGGTTCTACTTTAGCAGCTGTAGCCAGTCAGCAGCCTGTCCATGTTGTCCACACACATACACACACACACTAACAGCACAGCACCTCCACACCTCCACACTTTACTCCCCACAGATCCAGCACCACATGTGTATTATAAGTGTGTGTGGGGGTGAACAGAGTGAAGACCCTGAAAATGAATCTGAGGTCGAAATAATAATAAATCGCATCATTTTTTTATTTTGGTAAACATTCAAAATGCGTCCCACAAACCTGAACACCACACAGGGGTTATTCATCACTCAGAACCATCGCACCAACTTTACAATAAGGTTATCTGGGTCTCTTTCTCACACAGGGGATCGAAAAAGTGCTGCATTTTAATTTCCCAAAGCAACTGAAGGGCATTCACCCTCATACCTTAGTTCTCTCCCTGTGAGATCTTAGTGAGACTACAGCCTTCATTACTTCATGTTCCTTTCCAAAATGAGATTGGAATCTGGGAAATGTTCTCTTTATATCTATGCCTCTTGGTCCTGGAACAATTTGCTGAAATTGGAGAACATGTGTGATACGTTTGCTCGTGCCGTACACAGCCAGATTATCAAGTTAGATAGCATAATATATAACAGGTTAGCCTGGGAGACTGAATATGTTGTAAACCATTCTAGGTGCCAGTATATGAACAGAGAATTTACTGTTTAGTACCGTTTACCAGGCATACATCATACATCACATTCTTTATTATTATTGCGATATGAGTTTATGAAATAAATTATAATCCTTAATAAATACATAAATACATCCTGAAGAGCTGCAGTGACATTACATGTGCAGGGGCCAAAGTGGGGCAATTATACTGGTGGAACAGAGCATTAGAAGCTCAACAGCTGCTTCTTTGTGCTGGGCTACATCTCTCCAAAGGGAGAGTGACTTAACCATTCAGCTTAACAGCCAGTTACAAATTGCCCATTTGCACAGCTCAAAACTACAACTATGTTTGTTGTGACCGCCGACGGAATTACAGGCTTGCAATTCAGGAATTGATGTTTAGCCGAATGGTTAAGTTACTATAGTTAGTAATACTTTAATAATTGGTTAATAATTTCATAATGATGTGTTTATCACATATAACTGTAAAAATACAATTTACTTTACAGCCCTGCTAACCAGTAAAAATGCTTAAAATGTGATAAATGTTCTCACTCTGTGCTGTGAGCAAACTGCATAGACTGTATGGTGAAATGTATGAAGCAGTAATACTGTTACAACAATTCTGCATCATCATCAAGGGGCTTTTTAAGGAAATTCATATTCACGTTTATACCCAGACCACAAACCTGAATAGAAAAGGCTGTTCAGGGAATCTTGACTGAAGCACCTTATGGAACTCACATTTTTCAGGCTACAACTTTTCCACAAGGGGGCACCGTCAGCAGTCAAAGAGCTTCTGGTGCTTCGCGTCAGTGACACTGTGTGCTGTTGTTCAGACTTACAGTACGCAGTAAAGATGTGCTCTCAGTTCTGATGTAAGTAGCTATTAGTATTTTGTTATTTAATTTTTCACGATAGTGGATGGTGGTTTTGTTAATTAGACGTTAATTAGTCTTTGCTGTTTTCACAGCAAGACTTGGACCCAATCCCATTTCACCCCTCGCCCCTACAACTGAGTCCTTAGCCCTCTGTATTGAGCGTTCACGTCTAGGGTGTGGGGTGACCCGGTTCTTGTTGAGATGGAGGGGTGGGGCAAAGTGTTGGGGCTACATGACCCCCCCAAACGGACGTTTTTCAGAGACTCCCAATCAGAGAGATATGAGAAAAACAGAAAAACCGGCAAGACGGAGAACAAGAGACCAAACAAGACCAAAGAAACCCACACATTACAATAACCATTGTATTATCTTAGTATAATATCGTTTCAATGGATTATGGTCGCTTTCTACATAACAAGCATAAATAACAGTTAACAATATGCTAATGTCTCTGTAGATGGGGGGAGACGGGGGGCCATCCTACCCACCCAGAGAGAGCGAGGCCAATTGTGCTCTTGGACTCTGCAGCATCACCAGGGATCGAACTCGCCATCTCCTGATGACACGGCCAACGCTTAGACGGTTGCCCCACTGGGGAGCCCAAGCCTCCGCTTTCACAAAACAGACTTCGACACTGAAATATCAAAATGAATGCTTAGTTTAGGTTTCCCAGCCAAAAAACCTGGAGTAAAAAATACCACATTTAGGTCTGTGTGAATCATTTCTTCAGTGAGCAGCTCCATCTGAGAAAGCAGCCTAAAATATTTCTCCAGTTTCTTTTTTAAACACTGCTGATATTCTTTGCCAACAGCACTGAAAAAACCAAACCTCACAGATTTACTTTTTCATGAAAAGTGGACGTGGCAGTCTAAGAGGATGAAAAATGCGAATAATCCGCCGTGCAGAACTGTTCTCCCCTGCAGTTTCGTCTGCCTGTACCGCTGTATTCAGGAGGGAGCCGAGATGAACAGGCAGAGATAGATGACAAGAGCTAAGGATAGTTAATAAAGATCACACTGCTTAGCCCAGCGGAGGATACAAGGTGTACACTGCAGGCTCCGAGGAGGACATCTCAAATCAGTGAGCGCTCATTTAGAGAGCCGCATTACGTGCTGAGAGCCGCAGTTTTTTTCCGAGGATGGATGTGCTGGAATCCACACCTGCTCTTATTACTCAGGGGACGGAGAAAATCCCATTATGAGGTTAATCTTACTTTGCTTACTTTAGATGTACTTGGTATTTATGTTTAATATCCCTTTGATGCCATGCATCTTTTATACTACACGCTGCGATGCAGCTGGTACGATGCAGACAGTAGCCGCCAGAGGAAAAGTGTAGGCGAAGGTTTGTTGTTGAGGAGGCTCGGGCGTTTACAAACACTAAAGTAAGAAAGCGTACAGAGGACAGAATAAACAAACGCTATATGCAGCTGCATGTAGAAGTTTGAACACCTCTGGTTACATCACACATTTTGTTCCCACACATCTCTAGAACTTAAATATGGCATTTTTAGTGAACAATTTCTAATTATTTGCTGAGCGTAACGTATTGGAAAAAAAATAAAACCTAACTATATAGTGTGGCCTACAGCGTATTTTGCTTTTTTTCCCCTTGTTTGCGAAAATTCAGCAAATAAACAGCAACTGTGTATTATAATCCCATTTCCAATAAAGTTAGATGTAAAAGTAAATAAAAACAAATTTCAATGATGTGCAAATCATTTAAACCCTACATTTCATTGACAATAGTGCAAAGGCAACAAATCAAATGTTGAAACTGAAAAATTTTATTGTTTTATGAAAAATATATGTCCGTTTTGAATTTGATGCCAACAGCACACTCCAAAAAAGTCGGGACGGGTCTGTTTACCGCTGAGTTTCATCTCCTCCTCTTTAACAGCACTCTAAGTGTTTGGGAACTGAGGAGATGCTGCTGTAGTTTTCTCATTCTTTCTCATTCTTGATACAGGATTTCAGCTGCTCAGCAGTTTCAGGGGCTCTTTTGTTGTATTTTTCATTTCATAATGTGCCAAATGTTTTCAGTGGTGACCGGTCTGGACTGCAGGCAGGTCAGTTTAGCACCTGGACTCTTTTAATACGGAGCAGTGCTGCTGTAATACATGCAGAATGTGGTTTGACA
Organism: Pygocentrus nattereri; assembly: GCF_015220715.1. Taxonomy (NCBI): domain Eukaryota; kingdom Metazoa; phylum Chordata; class Actinopteri; order Characiformes; family Serrasalmidae; genus Pygocentrus; species Pygocentrus nattereri. The sequence continues at coordinate 44,931,101 of NC_051219.1, forward strand.
TCGTCTTGCTGAAATAATCAAGACCTTCCCTGAAAAAGACGTCGTCTGGACGGCAGCAGATGTTGATAAAACATGTTTATATCATTCAGCTTTAATGGCGCCTCCACAGATGAACACGTCACCCAGGCCATGAGCACTAATGCCCCCTAAACCATCATGAATACTGGCTTTAGAACTGAGCACTGATAACAAGCTGAGTGGTCTTCAGCCCGGAGGACACAGTGTATATATATATATATATATATATATATATATATATATATATATATACACAGATGTAAACGTTCTGATCTGAGCAGCGTATGTTCAGCCAAAGATTAGACATATCTCTTATACTTTCCAATGAAGAGTGCTCTACAGGGATTTTCCAAAAAATGGTTCAACATAACAGTTTTATGAGCCTGTCCTGCTAATGTTTATGAGCCTATATTTAGGCTTATAAACTGCATTTGAACCATTTATTAAACAGTGAATTACTTGCACTATTTAAGTGTTACATTGCATCAGTGAAATCAGTTAGAAAACATATAGGCCATGTTATAAGATCATTTTCAAGGGTTTTTTTTTAACCAAAACTTTGCCATGAAAATGCAACACCCTTTTATTTACCATGTCTCTGTATATTTATTAGTCTGTAAAGCTTTAGCATAGCTAAAAGTCACCAAGTTATCACAGCTGCAGTAGCCCTAACCAAAAGTGTTAAATAAAAGCAACATGCTATTATTATTATTATTATTATTATTATTATTTTTATTATTATTATTATTATTATAGCCACAATGGGGAAGTTTTATTTGCGCCATGCACTTTTTCTCTTTACCACACAGAATTTGTAAACCATGCAGGCTTATACAAACTATTATATTCAAAAGTCATATGGAAAATCCCTGCGTACTCATGCAGATCAATCCAAACATTGAGACTGTAATGATAAAACCAATCTATGATAGTAGATTGAATTACAAGCCCACTAGATTAAAGCAAGATTAAATTCATTCATGCCTGCCAACACCACTGTGATCAATTCAGATTTGGTAGTTTTCTATAAAACTATAAAGATTTTTTTTATACATCTACAAAATTGAACAATGCAGACATAACGCAGCCAAAATCAGTGGAATTCCCCGGTTAGTGTAGAACTAGATTGGTACCTGGAACCTGCCATTCAGGTCTGACATTCTCTTGGAAAACTGTAAGTAGCTGTAGTTGATTATGCTTAAGATATGCAATGTGATTCACAACCAACGCTAAATTCAAGATCAGAGGAAAGTTAATAATCAATCGAGCTTACTCAGTTTATGAATGTTAATGGGCTCGGTGGGGATGCCTTCTCCACCATCACTTAGGGCGCAGATCTGGATGGTATAATCGTCGTCGGCAGGGAGGACGATCTCCACTGAAGTCAGGTTAGTGGTCACCGTGTTTATTTCTCTATGTCTGTTCCTCCTGTAAGACACCTAGAAGGTGGGATGGTGGGAAAAGAGAAAGAGTTGGTATTCTGATTGCAGTCATCAAGCCATTCTACTTAACGAGAAATTCCAGTGGTTTTTATCCAGAAAATGTGTTTTCTGCTGACTTAAAAATAACTCCTAATTGGACTTTCTGGTAAAAGTAATACTACAAGTATCACAAGTATCTTTAAATCCTCAGCAAGCCGCTTAGAGGAGCCCATGGTTAACAGGAGGTTTGAAGAGTCAGAGAATTCCTCACGCTCTGGAATCAGCTGATAATTCTTGAATTGACCAAGATTTTTTTTTTCATTTTTTAAGTTGACTTAAATGCTGATATCTAGGGTGACTTACAATGCAACGCGAAGGCCCAATCCCATTTCACCCCTTGCCCCTACCACTTAGCCCTTTTGCATGTCCCAACTCTTGTTGATAGGGGTTGGGCGAAGTGTTAGGGCTACATCGCCCTTCAAACGGAGGCTTTTCAGAGACTCATTCCAAACAGAGTTATGTAAAAGAAAGAAAAAACGGCAAGACGACTGAACAAGAGACCAAAAAACCCACAAATGTGAGAATTTTCTCTGTTAAAATCACAATAACCATCATTTTATCTTAGTTTAATGTGGCTTCAGTGGATTTTGGTCGTTTTTCTTCATAACAAGCATAAAAAAATCCTGATGTCTCGGTAGCTATCTGGCTAACTTTCCCGTTCCACCTTAAATAGTCCAGCAGTTCTGATGCCTGAAGCGCCAGAATGTAACTGCTGCTCCATTTAAGGTGGAACGGGAATTCTGGAGAATCTCTGACTTCAGCTTCATAAATAGAATTAGGGGGGGGATAATAAATAACTGCCCCCCTCTTTGAAGGCATATGATCCCTAAATGTAACTAAAGCCCAGCAGTGAGGAGCTGAACTTTCCCCTCCTCTGCTGTCCCTGCAGACGGGCAGGGTCGCCTACAGAGCGGCGCTAGTAGCTGTTAATGAAGTGATGCTCTTTTATTAGAGGGGCTCATTTCAGAGGGAAGATCTCAACCACTGCCCTGTAGCTCAGTTCCGAGGAGCAAGGTGACACTCGAAATCAAGGGGTAGGGGTAAAAATAAGAAATGGGGTTGGGCCTAAGAATTCTTGAACCAACGGTACAGCCTGGCAGAGCCACAGTCTTTTCAGTGAAGTAACTGTGCATTTACATATATATAAATATGTTAACTTTTAAAAAGTTTGCTGCAGATGTTATGTTCTTCATTGTATCTTGTCAAAAAAAACTGAAAAATACACTCACTGAGCGCTTTCTTAGGAACACCTGTGCACCTACTAATGATGCTACATTTATCTACACTGAAAATGGTGCTTTTTTCTTTTTTCTAACAGCGTTTAAAAGTCCCAGACACAGCAGACACGATCTCCACCGTCACTCTTATTACCTTCGGGTGTTAATGTTGATAAAAACTTGTCAGATACAGTATTATAGAGTGGTTATTAGGAGGTATAATACAGTATTACAGAGTGGTCATTAGGAGGTATAATACAGTATTACAGAGTGGTCATTAGGAGGTATAATACAGTATTACAGAGTGGTTATTAGGAGGTATAATACAGTATTACAGAGTGGTTATTAGGAGGTATAATACAGTATTACAGAGTGGTCATTAGGAGGTATAATACAGTATTACAGAGTGGTCATTAGGAGGTATAATACAGTATTACAGAGTGGTCATTAGGAGGTATAATACAGTATTACAGAGTGGTCATTAGGAGGTATAATACAGTATTACAGAGTGGTTATTAGGAGGAATAACGTTAGTGCGCTCTGCTTAAGTGTTTGGGAAATGGAGACTGAAACCGTGGAGCCGGCAACTTTGATAAATAGCAGGGGAGCTGAAGCAATCTTCTTAACTCTCATTTTATCATGCTTTAGTTTGTTTGCCTTTCTTTACACCAGTAATGGTAGCTAGCATTAACTGTCTGACTAACTAACCTGATTACGTGTTTATATTTCAGCTGTGCGCGTACGGTCAGTTGCTAGGAAACAGACACGACAGTTGATTGTCGACTTCAAATCATCAAATCAAATTCATTTGTGGTGCTTTTTACAACGGATGTTGTCACAAAGCAGCTTCACAGAATTCCAGTAAAGACAAAGTTTTAACAAGAATGTAAAACCTCCAGGTGGGCAAGCCAGGGGCGCCGGTGGCCAGGAGAACCTCCCTCAGAGCTGAGGAAGAAACCTTGGGAGGAACCAGGCTCACCAGGGGGGACCCATCCTCCTCTGGTCAAACTACCTGCAGAGTTATTATACTACTAATATTAATAGCAGTAGTATTAGTAGTAGGAATAGTTAGGAGTCTATGAAAACAGTTCATAAGACTTCAATTTCATAAGTTAAGATTTCCTAACTTGAAATAAGTAGCGGTGCTGTATGATAATTCTGTAATGCAGCCCCAGATCTGAATCCAGTAGAACAGCTTTGGATGTTGTAGAACAGATTCCCAGCATGAAAGTACACCTGAAAAACCTGCAGGAAGTGCATAATGCAATCCTGTTAACATGGGCCAGAATCCCAAAGGAACGTTTCCAACATTCTGTGGATGTTCTTCATGCCACGAAGAGTTGAGGCTGTATTTACAGCAAACTGACCAAACCAGCATGGACCAGCATGGACCAGCATGGACCAGCATGGACCTACCCCCAAGCAGTATTACTATAGTGTTCCTAATAAAGTGCTCAGTGAGTATGAAATTTGAAAGGTGTCCAAAATTTTGCATAAAACGTTTGCCTGGAGAATTCATAAATACATTCAATAAATATTTACTGGCAGAATTTGGCAACTGCCCAACAGTTTCTACTATCAGACTAACAGAGTCAGCAGAGTGTAGGAAAATGTGGAAAGTACTGTCTGTGGTCATCCACCACACTAGAGATGCATCAATACCATTTCTTTTCAGACCAAGTACGAGTGCATATTTCAATTATACTGATATGGTAATGAGTTTACTGTTAAATCATTAAAGTTTAGCTGATTTTAAATAATGTGCATTGCCTGGCTACGTTATATTAGTCAGCTTGGATCACGCAGCGCTGCAGTGGAGAAGAGCAGGCTTTGTTCCACCTCAGAAAAACACTCCTACACAGCTGTACGTAGAGTTTTGATGCTCATCTGTCTCTTTCAACAGCAGTTCTGTAGCACAGTGACAGCAGGAATCACGTTCGAGGATAACACAGCTCAACGTCTCACTTGTAGAGTTCTGAAGTCTTTGTTTTGCTGGTTGAGCTGTAGCTGAATGTCCTCGACAGCCAGACATACGTTGTGTGATTACAGAATTCCTGTTCGTTGTTGACTCACACTGTGCATTTGAAAAGATCATCATGTACAGACAAAAGCCTGGGATTTATATCCTCCCACTGTATGATAACGATCTAGCCATGCTCTGTGAAAGGCAGCCTGTCAGTACAGGGAACCTGAGCAGCACTGCTAGCACTGCGCACTGAACCTAAAGCAGGCGTGGATGTAGATGGTTGGACCCTTTATTTTACAAAAAAATCACAGTAACACTTTCTATGAATGTCACGATTGTAAGCATCTATAAACACATGTATAACATGTTATGATGCATTCATATGGCATTATAAACATGGTTATAAATATGTATACACATGAATTACACCAAATTACACTTACACATTATGTTTATTACACATTATGAAATGTTAATATAGTGCGTTATAAACAGTGTTAATGACAGGTTATACTGCCAGTGCCGAAGACGTCAGTCCCAGCTTGGAAAGTAAGGACAAATACAGAGTTTATTTACATGCTGAGATTTCCAGTGTTTGAGTGCTGTCACTGAAATTTGTTCCCTCACTGGTTCTAACGTCAAGAGCTAGAACCCTTCACTGTGTACCACTACACTACACTACACTAGAGTACAGTAGTGCTGATTTCTGCTGGCGTTCTATTGGATATGCAGTGTTAAGTCAGTGTCAGGCTAACGGTGGTGAACATTAACAGTGGTGAACATTAACAGTGGTGTACATTAACAGTGGTGCACATTAACAGTGGTGAACATTAACAGTGGTGAACATTAACAGTGGTGAACATTAACAGTGGTGAACATTAACAGTGGTGAACATTGACTTTCCCACATTGGGTGAAACTCTGATGTTGCTCTAGTTTAAACTCTTGAGATTTGAAGCCTGTAATGAGCTTTATTGTGTTTTAGTGTTTCAGTAAATTCTTCAACTTGAAGCCTCAGTCTGAACCCTGGAGGAGGCTTTAGTCCAGCACGCTTCACTTTACTTAGAGCGGACTAATACAACTTATGAGCTCTTATCATTTGTTATGAACAGCGCTTATAATGTATTATGCGATGGCTATAACATGTAATGCATTTTTATGAATATTTATAGCCTTACGAATGCATTATAACATGTTATGAATGTATTTATAGATGCTTACAGACACGACATTCATAGAAAGTGTTGCCAAAATCACCATATTCATCTTTACGCCTTGCTGTTCTACTCAGAGTAAAGTCAGCATAGACATGCTTTGGTAGCAAATGTCGACTTTTTTTGCCTCTTTAGCTGGCCTGTGTTTCTCCACCCATACTGGGGAAGCTGCTGTGATTGTGTGTCTAAAACAATCTAAAATCACACAGTGTAGGTCTGGTGGGAGTCTGCCAAGGCAAAGTGTTTGAAGTGATCAGCAACTTTGTGTCCGACTGTGACAGAGTCAGCAACACGTCTCTGTATGAGCAAAGCCTCACTCACCGCGTTTGTTCATTAGTGCGGCAGCGTTCACTCGGCGTACGTCACACTGTATCAATGGTTATCATAAGGCTGGCATTAGTAAATATTCATGAGTAGGAGTAAATGAGCGCAGCATCATCTCGATACAACACACCAGTGACAGCATTGATGCATCCCTACAACCACACCTAATGTAGGCACCAGATTAGGTTGAGATTACAGAGAAATATGTCAGGGTAATCCTTTAATCAGCCAATCAGTCAATCCTATGTTTAAGCATCATACAGTGCCCCTTAATCTCAAATAATATCATTCTTGCGCCGTGTGATATTTGTGCAATCATTTTTGAGACACAGCCTGAGGGTGTAGATAAAACCCCTCCTTGAATAAGCTCAGCCTTTGAGCTTTATAAAATCTTTACAGAGAATCCATGAACTTACCTGATACCCAGTGACCTCTGACTCCATCTCCATGGTGACTACAGGGTCCCAGTGGACAGTCAGTTTAGAGCCAATCAGGTTCCACTCTACATTCAGAGGTGGTTGTCCTGGTGCTGAGAGAAGAAGCCCCAAAAGGATAGTTAATTTGCTCGGCTGTCCTTTAGATACCAAAGGTACCAAAATACCAAACATACTAAAAAAATCTCCCAAAATTCTATAAAACACTGAATATAATATTTAAGATGCCCTGATATGTAATTTCTGTGTGGATAACAGCAGCTGACAAAACATCTTGCAGCCAGTATCAACAGTAAACAATACATTTTATGCATTGTAAATGTTTACAGTATTACAGGAGAGTACTACTCTGACCTACAATGTAATTAAAAGTGCTGCCCGAGAGTGTTTAACTGGTGGTATAGACCGGTACAGGAGCAGCTTTCCAGTTTTTCAGGGTGAATTAAACCTTCAGTGCTCAGTGGGTGGGACTGGGGTGTTGTCCACTATGCTATCATTTACATTAGCCATGTTTACATGCATCTTAATAATCTGGTAATAATTAGACTAATAGCGTGATCAGAATAGAATACGTCCATGTAAACACCTCAGTCGGAACAGTCTAGTCTGATTGAGGCCATTTGGAATACAGTTTCTATCCGATTGATCGAGGTGGGTAATCCTGTAAATAATCAGTTAAATAGAAGAATAATATCCGTGTAAACGTCTGTATCCGATTACATTCCCTATCGGAAAGTTTCAGTCCGTTCTGCTTGTGCGTCGCGTCACAGTGAGAGTTTATACCGTTCAACACGGCGGAGCAGAAACTGGTCTGCAGAGGAGACGAAGTTCATGCTCTGATCTTTAAAAGACGGCGGTGGGACGGACGTCCAGCTTATGCGTCTCAGAGCGCGACGTCTTCCTCTCGGCCTTCTTTAATAAGGACGTGTGAAGGACGTTTTCCTGAGTCTGACGTCATTTTAAAGCAGTTAAAAACACAATCACTGCTCACTGCTGCTCATCTCACTCTGACTGGACTCGCGTGATGCTGGTTGTCATGGTAACGGCTACACTAAGTGGTTCTTTAGGCGTGCATGTAATTTTGGATCTGATTACTTGTAGTGAGCATATAAATGGAGATTTTCCATCAGATTGCTGAGTAGAGTTAGAATAAACACCTCTGACTATAAATGTGTTATTGCCAAGTTTTCATAATTATCAGTAGCTCAGTAAGGGCTTCTTTGCTGCTACACATCCTTTCAGACCCACAGCGCTGAGTTATCTTCTCACACTGGAAGGATGGACACAAGCACTTGTGTTTTTTTTCAGATCTTAAGCAAGTGTGGAGCTTGATGTTCTCCTCTCTCTCATAGATGAAATATTTACAAATGTTAATCTGATTGGTGACGGTTCTCCTTTGACTCTTCCTCTTCCTTATACAAGTGGATTATCTCAAAAATATCTTCGGGAAAAATAAACAAACTTGCACATAATTCGCCTGGAAGTTAAAGGAGGGTCTCGGACTTTTGTCCAGTGCTGTACGTCGCCTGCTGATACATGCACGACAACAATGTTGGTGATGTGTCTGATTCCTACTCACGAGACTTTTTAGTGGTGACGTTGATAGTGGGGGTGCGCGGTCCGGTGCCTGCCGTGTTGAAGGCGCTCACTGTCAAGAAATACTGAGTGTATCCCTTCAGGCCGCTGATGTTCACTGTGTACTGGTTCGCAGGCACTCGCACTTTCCCCATGGTCTCTGGCTTAGTATCATCCTCCCAGTACACCACCTGTGCTCAGACAGAGGAGCAGAGTCTGACTCAAAAGCCTGCAGGAACATCCCTGCAGTGCCAATCAACGCACTGTCCAAAAAGCATTCACAGTAATAAGCAGCTATTTTTTTCGGAGTGACATGAATGAATATGATCTCCATGGCTTTAAAACCGGTGACTGCCTGTCTCCTGTTGCCGTGCAGAAAGCTTTCCATGCATACCTTTAAACACGGGCAGCCTCTTTTTTATGTTTCTATGTGCAGAGAGAAAGAACAGGTGCAATGTGGGAGATGACAGGCACTGGCGGTACCCATGGTGCATTTCAAAACAGGAGGCAGAGTCATTTCCACTTAGTAGAGCAGACAGACGCACCTCATAGCCCAAAACTCTTTCAGGAGAGTCAGAGAGTGTCTGCCAGCTCACTTCAAATTCAGAGGCAGAAATACTCTGAGCCCACACGCCCCCCGGCACTCCACTGGGCTCTGAGAGCAGAGGGAAGAAAGGAGAAGTAGAAGAGGACAGAAGAGGAGAGAGAAAAAAACAGCATAAAGGTCAGAAAAAGAAAAGGGAGAGAAAAAAGAAAAATAATCAATGGCACAGACAGCGATTTTCTCAAAACACAATACCTGGCTGACAAGGTGGAGTCGGACTGATAGAACAGCTTCTCAGCCAAAATGATAAATGACCATCCTTTAGCTTAATATGAGCTGATTGGCATAAAGGAATATTATCAGCACAGGAATTCAATTAATGCCGCAGCCTGGTGACAGGCTAACGTCTTCCTGTCAGTCCTTTCCGGAATGTCGGCTATCAAACTGACTATTAGAGCAACTTATCTTAAATCACTAGTGTTTCTCATTGTCTCATGCATGATTGCGTTAAACGCTCTGTTCTTCACTTTCTCAGGCTGACCGGAAGCTGACAGGACATGACTGAAGTGCCCTCGAGCGAGGTGTCTGGGAGTGAATGGGATACGTTGTGGTGGGTCGACGCGCCGGAGCAGTGTAAATGCAGCCTTAGTTCCTGTACAGGTTCATGATAATGCTACAGATTTTAGACAACTGTACACTTGCTAGCCAGGTCTTCTCATCCAACATCAGTGCCTAACATCACAAATGCTCTTTTGACTGATTGGGGACAAATTCCTACAGATGCCCTCCAAAACATTCCCAGAAGAGTGGAAGATGCTACAGCTGGAAAAGGGGGGCAACTATACAGGGAGATTCAAAAAGATTCGTCTGATTTCAAACTGATTCATTTCACCTGTAAATCATCACAGATCAGTGCAGTGAGCTGTAAACGGTTTAAATGAGCATAAAGTTTATTATGTAGTTCTACAAGGTCTCAGTCTGAACCTCCTCCAGCTGGACGGACGACATCAACACCACAGTCAGACTCATCCCAGACTGGACTGAGCGTGTCGGGCGTCGCTGCTCTCACGGCTCTTTCAGTGGGATCTCGGAGATCATCCAGTGCTGTGGAACCAGCGCCGAACGCTCTGAGCTGCTGGAGCTTCACTGCTGATGAAAATCCCGCTGCTCAGTTCTGACGGATTCACTCTTATTGACGTGGAGAACGCAGAACGTTCTGCTCAGGGGTCTCAGCTCCTCTCAGACTGAAGGAGCCGGTCAGAGACTCTATGACCCCCTCTTACAGTTGGAGCGTGATTGGTTCCTCGGCGCCTCACGGTTATAAGAATATGCTGCTTTGAAATCGGATGAATCTTTATGAATTAACCTGTATATTAATGCCCATAATTTTGATTATGGGCAATCAGGTAATGTAGTAAAGCAGATTAATCCTGAAAAGAATTTTTCAACTTTTCAAATAAAAGCATCATGCTTAGATCCCTCCAGCAGCATCGCTGATCTGCAGCAGACAGCAAGCTGTAGCATCCCACCCACCCCCACTCTGAGCCTGTGTGGTGTGTGAATAATGCAGCTCACACACTCACCCTCCTCTGCTGAGAACACTGTGGTGACAGGGCTGAAGGGCCCCTGGCCTTTCACGTTGTATGCGCCCACTTTTATATTAAATGGAGAGAAGGGCGGGATGCTCTCGTTCCGATAGACATAGCGGCCCGGCGCTGAGGTCACGGCATGCGTCCACGTGAGTTCCCCCAACGGCCGCATGGCAATGATGTAGCCGAAACCATCTCCATTCTGCAGTTCCTCGGGCACGGGCTGGGAGGGAAACACAAAACTATAGTGATATTAAAACGCATACACATCAGGTTCGGCGTCCGGTTCGCACCCCGCGCCAATCTAGAGCTCATTATAGCTCGTGGAGAATGCTCAGTTCCCCCGGGAACTCGAACGAACCTGTTTGTAATAAGAAGCTGCCGCAGAAATGAATGGCATTATAGGACCCAAGGGCCCAGCTGGAGAATGGGTTTGGTTTTGACTGGGGTAATAAACACTCCCATTCAATTCCATTCAATTAAGCAAAACCATTACCTCACACAGAGGGAGCAGTAATATAGACAGATGACTTACCTCCCATGTTATTACCAACTCCGACTTGGAGCCTCCTCCACCTCCAACATTAGCCGGCGCTGTATCGGGAACTGCGTGCGAGAAAATAGAAGGAGGAGGAAAAAAAGAGGCATAGATGCACCACCTGCTTGTCCTAGTCTGACTTTCCTTTCCTTATTTTAGGCCTCATTATCAATTTCATATTAAACAAAGCTCTGGTCCCATAGCAACTGCTCTTAAAGGCTTTTGTTAGCAGCCTCTGAAGGAACTGTTGCCAACTCTTTGTTTACTCAGAGAGCCAAGAAAGCCCAAGAAAAAGATCACGCAAATGTCGAATGCGCATAAATAGACCATGGGATGACTGGAGAATTGAAACACCTTCAGGTTACTTCCACATACGGTTAGCAGTGGAAGGTCTGTACTCACCAGCGTCCTCAGTTCGGGTCTTGAGCGAGGCTGGGCTTGGTTCCCCTACGCCAACGCTGTTTCTGGCCAGCACACGGAACTCGTACTCCACCCACGCATTCAGGTCCACCACTGTGGCCGTCAACGTGTTTCCATCAATCACCTCAGGGACTGAGAACAAACACACAAGCCCTGGATTAGTCAGAGAGACCCGGATTACCCACCACTGCAAAGCCAAAGGCAGGCTCACATCCTAAGCCAGTGTTTACAGTAAGCCCGGGATGTCAAGCAATGCGGAATCTCTCTCTATTAATCGAGGAACGATTTTAAAAAGGAATCTTAAATGAAAGTCGGCTGGCGGACTCCAGATGAAGTCATTCCGCATTAACACTAAGGGGTCCTAATATCCACTCAAAGCAAGCAGACAAAACCATCTATAGCAATTTTCTGCCTCTTACTGAATGGGCGCTTCGCTTCAGTAGCCAGAGGTAATCCTGCATTGTTACCTGTGTTCACCGCCTGCCAGCCCACGGTGAAAGCCGTCTTGGTCTGGACGATGTAGCTGATGATGGGGCTGCCGTTGTCCTGGCCGGGCCTCCAGGAGAGCTGCGCCGTGCTGTCTGTGATTTCCTCCACCGTTACACCATCCGGAGCTCCAGGGGGACCTGACTCAATCCGACAATTTGCAAAGTTAGCTTCATTCATGTCTGATCTCGCCAAACCCCTGGAGCCGGAGCGTTTACCCCATCACGGCCCTCCGGTTCTGAGATACGAGGCCAATCTCACAGGCTATTATAACATCTTAAGCTGCTTCGCGTGAGGGGAGGCTGTCTCCCCTACAGAACGATCGTAAAGCTGGCTATTTTGAGGGCAGTTTGTTCGGGACTGAATCCAAAAGAGCTAAAATACCTTTCCTTCATTTCCTTATCTTCCCTAAATAAATAAGTATATAAATATATAAATGTAAAGCGGCAATTATGAAGCGCGGAGACTCATAAAGTGCAAGTGGCATCTCGTTATTTTAGACTCTCAAACCTTTTAGTCCTCAAACGTTCTGCTAAACGAAGCAGCAGGGCCACTGCACGATGTTTCAGACGGACAGAGTCTGTTAAGTCGGCGCTGTCGTTACAAACCTCCTTTAAACTACAGTCAGATATGTTTAGCATGGCGGGGTAATCTTAATTGAAAGCTATTGATCCTCTAAAACTCATTAGTGCTCTCGGATAAACAGCTTTGATATGTTCCTCTAATTAACTCATACTAACGGAACATAAAATCATGGATCAATTCATTATTCAATTATTTTTCCTTCAGAGCACGAGGACAAACATGCAAACCCGATCTCGCAGAACTGAACACGGCTAATTATGTTTTCTCCTAAGATCTTCTCCTTTTCTCCACTGCGGAAGACGGACACCGCGTGCCGGGGTAATGCAGCGTTTTCACAAAAGTGGATTATACAGCCATTATAATGAAGTGCTAAGTGATGAGTTAGCACATTAACACATTACAGCATTACACAATACTGCTGGCGTCTTCCAGCTCAACACTGAATACAAAGGCATTTTTTTCTTATCCAGATTCAAACGAATATATTTACAGCCACTTTCAGGCAGTCGGCTTCGTTACAGGGATGAGCTGCTTCTTTATAACAGTTCAAGTCCTAAACATCCTGGAAAGACAATCCGTAAAATCCAGTAAACGTTTGCTTTAAAGCTGTTTCTTTAGGTACACCAGCAATGATGAAATAACGCTTATGTATTGTTTTTTTTAATATGTCCTATATTTTTAGCGGATCACAAGTTAAGCGGTTCTAAATCAAGTGCTATGTTGATCTCATTCTTCATTAAAAATTCCTTCTCAGGCATCACTATCAACTTGCAACATTAGTAAGAAGCACTATGGGCCAGTTTTTCTGACTTAAATGAACTTGAAGCTTACATTAAATGGGCTTTTTGATGATAAAGAGATTTGGTATTAAAGGTTAGTCCAAAATTAGGCTTAATTCACATCTATAAAACTAGTCCTCTATGTCATGTTTTACACATCATGGAGTATTTTGTATTCAGAAAATCCAGGTCAAGCTTTTTTAAATACACTGCAATTAATATTAAACAGTCTTATGTGCTTCATATACATGTTCCATAAATCAGGAATTACAGCGAAGTGTAAAAGTCAGAGACCACCGTTTCATTCATTACGTTTTCAGTCAAATCAGCCATTAAGTACCATTTACTCATTTTTCAGTTTCAGAAAAGTTTTAGAAAAGTTTTAGATTACACAAAAGCCTCCACCTCTATGGGAAATGCCACTTTTCACTCTTCTATTCTTCTATACTTCCAAAAATGTCTCAAAACCAGTGAGTTACAGCCGTATGCACACCCCCCCCCCCCCCCCATTCCTTTCTGTGGAGGGTAGGTATAAACCAATCCACACGAAAAAGGAAATTAAACAAAAAAAAAAAAACAAAGGTTTCCAAAACTGGAGCTCAAAAAATGACGGAAATGTTTAAAAGAGACAGAAAAAAGTGGGACTCCTAACAACCACGCAAGACCTGGCAGGCCACTAAAATCGTCATCATCAAATAAACAGAGCTTAAAGCTCCACGATGAGAAAAGAACTCAACTCTCCGGGTCTGAAAGGATGTGTGGCTGCCAAGAAGACGTTACTGCGAAGACAACTTGCACCAGAAGAGCGTAACTGGACACCTGAGATGTGCTTATTAAGGTTTTATGGGCTGATAAATATACATTTGGTTTGGGGATTTTCTGGATCATGAAAAGCAGAAAATGCAGCCAACATCTAAGACTGAACTTTGGAAAGTGTGGAAAAATATCCCTGTACACTAAGATGCTTATCCTTCTGGGTCTGGAGCCCATCCCAGGGTTTAAGGCAGGAAACACCCTGGACAGGTCGGCAGAAAATCGCATGGCAAAACTGGAAGCCTCTCAAAAAGAATATAACCTTTTATTGACCAAGCTATAATTTGGTTTGTCCGTCTGAATCTATGTGACCAAATCGTAAGGTTAATTATTCAGTAACTGCACGAAATAAATATATATTTTTAAATTTATTTATTTAATTTTTGTAAAAGCCCCTCAGATGATCAGAGCGTGTGTTCTATGATCTCCACATTTCACTACATGCTCATAATTTACTGCTAAAGTCCAAAAATCTGCGCCGCTCTTTGTGTTGTTCTCTAAAAGTGATGTTTCCAGAGCAGATCACTGAAGAGACGCCGTCTGTTTATAGTTTAGAGCCCAGATTTGGGGAAAAACGGGTCGACTTTCAGTAGAAAAACAAAGTTCAGCTTCTTTTATTATAAGGGTTTAAAATTACATCACCGTCTATTAGACTGGAGAGAAGAGCTACAGCCTCACACGACGCCCAGCTTCTGAATGGAGCTTATGGAGTATGAACGTTATGGAGAACATGACCGAGTGCGGTTTGGACCCACCGGTGGTCCCGAGGAGCTGAAGAGGATAATCTGCTATAAAGGTCTGGACACAGTAAATACTGAAAAATGTTGCAGTTGTTGAGGCTTCTGTGTAATTTTAGTAGATAAAAGTACGACTGGCATGACGGCTGTTCTGAGTGGAACGGATCTAAACGAAGGGGTGGTTTCTGACTTCCGCACAGCGCTGTCTGTTTGCATATCACGGCACGAAATGAACAAACTTTCTTTTACCTTTCACAATCAAAATCGCAGCTGCAGACAGACTCTCCACATCAGTGTCGACGACGCAGACGTATTTCCCGGCATGCTTCAGCTGAATGTTTCGTATCATTAAATCTCCAGCTGCACTCTGCACATACACACACATTGCCACCTGCTGAACCCCACAGATTACAAACACACTCTGTATCTGCTACCTCCATATGCTTCAACTGAACACGGTACTAATGAGCAGACCCAGCAAAACAGGACATCACATCAAGACAATTCTGCTGAAAATTTGCACATATGTGCAGATTTGGCTTCACAATAAAGCTCCACAGCTACAAACAGCAGTAAATTCCTGTGTGGGTTTGGGAGAGAAAACGCAGGTCCGGTTTCACGGTTAATGTGGGTGTGCTGTGCCAAAGTGTGTTTACTACAATGTTTGAAATGTCTGTCCTGGATAAACATTCCCTGTGGCCATTTCTGCAGCTTCTTCAGCACAGCATAGGATCCAGCTAATGAACCTAATGGCTAATGGGCTCTAATTAGAACTTAGTCACATTAAAGGGGAGCTGTGATTGAACTGAGTTTGCAATACGCAACAGTGCATGTGGTGAATACTAAGTCCACGCGCTGCAATTAAACGCTCTCGTTAATCCAATAACGAGAGAGAACGTGGTGTGTATGGCACGGGGGTAACTTTCAAATGCCCTGCAATTAGAACGCCACCTAGATCGTCCACCTGACGATCATACGCGAGTAGAGAAATTAAATCATCAGTGATAAATGTGACACTTGACATTGGCGGTTGCTGCCAGGTGCCTTACGTGCGGCTGGAGGAAATCTTAGCACTTTACACTGCAATATCGCTGCTACTCCTAGTTATGTTCATATATCTTACTGTGCTTTTAGTCCTCATACCACTCAGTGCCAGCGCTCATGTAGATACAACAAATCGGACTTACTGTATACGCCATGTGAATATGCAAATAGATGTACGACTTCATTATACTTTAACTTTTTTTTCCATTTTAATGTCTATTCTGTATTTTCTGCTTAGTATGTGGAAGTTTTTGTGCAATTTTATGTGTTCCTACTGAACACTGCGATTTCCCTTTGGGATCAATAAAGTTATTTCTTTGTTTATTTGTTTGTTTGTTTGTTTCTTTCTTTCTTGTTGTCTTTCTATTTCTCTATGTATCTGTGTAAACATGACACATCAATAAAGACAAAGACCAGGAGCTACGCCGTTAAACATTATACAACTGATTGGTCGAGAGTCGTTCTAACTGCTGTTATTTCACCATAAAATCACAAACACTATCACTCCACTGAGACGCTGTTGCTAAGCAACGACTCTGACAGCTGTAGGAGACGCTCGAGCCATCTGAACGTTTTTACTTCTTACTTTGCCACAAACAGAAAACGGACACTGTTAAGGTCACATCTGACCGACAGCCGATTTGGTCCACGTCTCTAGAGTCCAGTGGCGGCGCTTTACTCCACTGCATTCCACGCTTTGCACTGCGCTTGGTGATGTAAGGCTTGGATGCAGCTGCTCGGCCATGGAAACCCATTCCATGAAGCTCTCTACGCTGTTCTTGAGCTGATCTGAAGGCCACATGAAGTTTGGAGGTCTGTAGTGATTGACTCTGCAGAAAGTCGGTGACCTCTGCGCACTATGCCCCTCAGCATCCGCTGACCGCTCTGTCATTTTACGTGGCCGACCACTTCGTGGCTGAGTTGCTGTCGTTCCCAATCGCTTCCACTTTGTTATAATCCCACTGACAGTTGACTGTGGAATATTTAGTAGTGAGGAAATTTCACGACTGGACTTGCTGCACAGGTGGCGTCCGATCACGGTACCACGCTGGAACTCACTGAGCTCCTGAGAGCGACCCATTCTTTCACTAATGTCTGTAGAAGCAGTCTGCAGGCCGAGGGGCTCGGCTTTATACACCTGTGGCCACGGAAGAGACTGGAACACCTGAACTCAGTGATTTGGATGGGTGAGTGAAAACTTTTGGCAATATAGTGTATTAATTTGCATTTCATCATGTAAAATATGTGTTAAAAGAGTTATTTTTATTTAAAATGTCTGAATTGCACTTCACTCACAAATGCTATGCGAACATTAACATGTTTTAACCAGTAATCTCCAAAGGCAGTCAAAGGGTCTTTACAAATTCAATTACACTGCCGTCTAAAGCTTCTTGCGAGAGGCAACTTCATTAAATCTAACATTACGAGCCGCATCTCTAGTGGATACAACAGAATCAAACAGCAGAAGATGAGACGAAGGCTTGCAAACAAGGGGTTAATGTGCATTTTCAGCCACGAGTAAGTTATCCAGTAGATTTGGTTTCATTATGGAAATGAACTCATCTAAGCTGTGAACTTCAGAATGATAATCCCACTGGACGAGTGACATTACGGAATTCATCTCATCACGGATAAGAATCACTGTTAAAGCTTAAGCATGGCAGTGCTGAGTGTGTGTGTGCATGTGTGTGTGTGTGTGTGTGTGTGTGTGTGTGTGTGTGTGTGTGTGTGTTATTGTGTATCTGCCTAGAGGTTGAATGATTTACCCCATTTAGTTCTGTTTGATCAGCAAATTTAATTATGCAATCGAGCAAAAAATGCCGTATTTATCATTCCCAGCTTGTTATGATTTATATCCACATTTACTTTCACAATGCCTCACAATGCACATAATTCAGCCCCTATCTAATTTCTGTATTTCATCATTATGTAAATAGGATTTAAAACTGAAGTGCTCCTTCACGGACTCGGGAACACGACATAAATGAATCTGTTTTAAGACCAATCAAAGTAATCGTGCAGATCCAATATTGATGAGACGCGTCCGTTAGGAACCACGAGGGCAATTTCCCCCCCTTTCTTGACACTAATTAATCTTTTCAGAGAACCGTCATTACATCACCGAGAAATTTCACATCCGTCCAGCAAAGGCTCTGCAGGTCAGCAAGCCTCGGCGGGGTGTGGATCCTGACACAATGTCATACGAGGGCAAAGCACGGAGGATGTTTCAAGGTACATTTTGTGGGCTAATTATTTGTTGATGGAAATAACTGAGAGCAGAAGCACCAGCGGGTTGTGCAAACGAGCCAAGGCAGGAAAGACATCGGCCAAAAACTCGAAACAGACAACAATCAGTGGAGACGTGCCAGTCCTCTTAGTTTGAACTAGAGATCCATCAGAAAGCAACAGATGACGGTTAAGCGCGGATATAAAGGACTTTCTACTTAAACACAGAGGCAGGTCTGTAAAACTGGAATACGAGGTTCTGTTATTTTATTCGTCATTTCTTTCTGTTGCTTAAGAATTATTTCAGCATATCCTCAGGAGGGACAGTAAGAACAGCATTTAGCTGGTGTTGATTTAAGGCATCATTAAAGAGTTTAACCTCCATCTGTAACTACAACGTTTGAACGTCAAAGGTGGGCAATGTGATGATATTCATCCTTATCGTGAAACTGGAGTTAGGTTTTTCTATTCTGATCATATCACAGATATCATTTTCATCAGCACTTAGAGAACGCCAACTCACTGTATTTTCATTACAATACGATAACATAGTCAGGGTTAACTTTATTTAGTCTAGTACAGAATGTGAGATTCTGTTTCAACTTATCAAAGTTCAGAAAAATAAAATATAGTGATGCATATTGACTCAAGTCTTTACATTCAAGACCCAGGACAAGTCTCGTGTGATTACAGGCTCTCAACTTAAGTTCCACGTCAAAACAGGCAAGTCTCAATTCTGGTCCTGAGTCAAAACAAACAAGTGTCAATTCAAGTCTCCAGTCAAAACAAGTGAGTCTCAGTTCGAGTCTTGAGTCAAAACAAGTCTCAACTCTGGCCATGAGTCAAAACTGGTAAGTCTTGATTGAAGTCTCAAGTCAAAAACAAACGAGTCAAAATTCAAGTCTCGAGTCAAAACAGACGAGTCAAAATTCAAGTCTCAAGTCAAAACAGACGAGTCAAAATTCAAGTCTCGAGTCAAAACAGACGAGTCAAAATTCAAGTCTCAAGTCAAAACAGGCAAGTCTCAATTCAAGTCTCCAGTCAAAACAAGTGAGTCTCAATTCAAGTCTCCAGTCAAAACAAGTGAGTCTCAGTTCGAGTCTTGAGTCAAAACAAGTCTCAACTCTGGTCATGAGTCAAAACTGGTAAGTCTTGATTGAAGTCTCAAGTCAAAAACAAACGAGTCAAAATTCAAATCTCGAGTCAAAACAAGTGAGTCTCAATTCGAGTCTCCAGTCAAAACAAGCGAGTCTCAATTCAAGTCTCCAGTCAAGAAAACAAATCCATTCACATGAAAAGCAATCGAGTGTGTAGAGTCCTGTTTGCAGGAAGACAGCCCTTCACATTTCTTCCACTCTGCGTGTCAAGCCTTAGAATCATGAGGCTTAAGTCCAAGTCAAAGTCTGAGTAACTGGCGTTCAAGTCGAGTTAGTCACGGGTCACAAATCCACACCTCTGCATGAAAATGTCTTGAAATATCAAGAGGTTATAATTTTGCAGCATCACTCATTTCTAATTATAACCTCCATGTGTGCTATTCTGACAGTGTTATTCACCGAGATTCAGTCAAATGCTCATCATCAAATCTTACCCCACCAACGTGCTCGTAGTGGGGGTCCAGTTTGCTGAGGAGCTGGCCATTGAACGCCCAGGAGAAGGAGACGTCCAGAGCAGGATCACATGCGATCTGGCAGGGCAGCACGATGCTCTCCCCCACAATGATCTCCATATCCACTGGGCCCTGGGTGATCCGTGTGGGATCTGCTCAAAACATCAGACACAACAAACGCTGCACGTTTACACAAACTTCAAATTTACATAATTTATACATCTGGAGCGTCAAGCTGTGAGTTCCTTCCAGGTCACAGCTCTGCGGTGTTGAGTTCCAGCAGTTTCACTCGTTTAACACACTGAATTCAACCCATGGAGGACTCGTTAATAAGCTAATGAGTTAATTCAGGTGGGTTTAATGAGGCAGACCACTGATGTGTGCAGTGCTGTGGCCCTTGAGGACTGTAGTGTGATGTGCCATAAATGTAGTCAATTAGCTAAACAAATAATGGATAATAAATAGTGAATATTGGAATATTGGCTTGACTAAAAAAGCACGACTAAGGCCCAGTCCCATTTCACCCCTCGCCCCTACCCCTGAGCCCTTAGCCCTCTGTTTTAGGCGCTCTCGTCTAGGGGTGGGTGTCCTGATTCTAGCTGAGATAGAGGGGTGGGGTGACGTGTTGGGGCTACATGACCCTCCAAACGGAGGTTTTTCAGAGACTCCAAACAGAGAGAGACGAGAAAAACAGAAAAACCGGCAAGACGGAGAACAAGAGACCAAAGAAACCCACAAATGTGGGAATTTTATCCGTTAATAAATCACAATAAACACTGTTTTATCTCAGTTTAATGTGGTTTCAGTTTATTTTGGTCATTTTCATAAAAAAGTCTCTAATTGCACGCTAATGTCTCGGTAGCGATCTGGCTAACTTTCCCGTTCCACCTTAAATAGTCCAGCAGTTCTGATGCCTGAAACGCCTGAATGTACCTGCTACTTCATTTAAGGCGGAACGGAAAAATTAGAACGAGAATCTGGAGAATCTCTGACTTCAGCTTCACATCACTGAAGAATTAGGGGGGGTGATAATAAATAACTGCCCCCCTCTTTGAAGGCGTATGATCCCTAAATGTAACTAAAGCCCAGCAGTGAGGAGCTGAACTTTCCCCTCCTCTGCTGTCCCTGCAGACGGGCAGGGTCGCCTACAGAGCGGCGCTAGTAGCTGTTAATGAAGTGATGCTCTTTTATTAGAGGGTCTCATTTCAGAGGGAAGATCTCAACCACTGCCCTGTAGCTCAGGAACAAGGGGCAGCACTCGAAAACAAGGGGTCGGGGTGAAAAGGTGGATTGGGACTGGGCCTAAATCATCACACACTTGCCTTAAATGGTGTCAAGCTGTTAACCCTAGATTTATCATTCAGTTATTAAGCGCTAAGCTTTAGAACTCAGTCACATTATTTAAGGAAAGTAAGGAGCTGAACTGTGGAGCCTGCACCGTGTGAGCGACAACAAAACCAAAACACTCCCATTATAATCAATGAAGCTGTCTAAACCAGCTGGGAGCAGCAGAGCGCAATGCTCTCTGACGGGCGCCCTATTTCTATTTCCGACGCATCACGTCGCTCTGTTATTCCACCTCAAAATGGATGAGGAGAGACTCATCCATGAAGTGGAGAAAAGAAGGGATTGCTTACCCTTACAGTAAATTTCGAGAGAAATTGCCAGAGCTCTGGAAGTGACACCTGTTTGTTTTTTTTTGTCACTGACTGATGAGGATACTTAGCTAGTTAGACACTTTAACACTTTAAATCAACGTCCCAAGCCCACAGCTGCACGGCTGCGTCAGTAAAGCAGCTTTTTCCGATGGGTTTGTTGTTTGTTTACATTTCGACTGGGACACACACACTTAAACGTTCCAGGGGAGACATCCTGAAGGCTTTAAGATATGATACGATACTACAGGGTGAGTCAAAAGTCGCAGGACAGGTTTTATTATATTTTAGTTTTTATTTTATTATTGGGGGCGGCACGGTGGCATGGTGGGTAGCGCTGTCGCCTCACAGTAAGGAGGGCCTGGGTTCGATTCCCCGGCCGGGCGGTCCTCTCTGTGTGGAGTTTGCATGTTCTCCCCGTGTCTGCGTGGGTTTCCTCCGGGTTCTCCGGTTTCCTCCCACAGTCCAAAGACATGCAGTCAGGCCAATTGGACATGCTAAATTGCCCCTAGGTGTGAGTGTGTGAGTGACTGTCTGTGTCTGTCTGTCTGCCCTGCGATGGACTGGCGACCTGTCCAGGGTGTATCCTGCCTTCCGCCCGAAGACTGCTGGGATAGGCTCCAGCACCCCCCCGCGACCCTGACGGAGCAGCGGCTTAGATAATGGATGGATGGATGGATTTTATTATTGACTTTTATCTCTGGGGTCATCTCAAACAGATTGCTGAGAAAATCCGCAACAAACACCACAATCAAATAAAACGGTGTCCTGTGGCTTTTGACTCAGCCTGTACGTTTAAACGCTCGCTTGCTGTTTTAAACGGACTTGTTGATGTGGTTTCTGACACTGAATGAAAAAACGAATAATTCAGTAGCAGTTTGTTCATTTCCACAGATCACAGCAGGCCTGGGCTTCAGGTCAATGTTCATGATTATTGTGGTAAATTTCATGACAATGTGTCACAATATGCTTTCCTGGGCACAGAGTGGATGATGTATGTTTGATTATATAACCGTAAAAAAGCATATTTAGTCCTGTTTAACTATTTATCTTCAAAATTTTTGATGTTTTTTTTGTAAACTTGGCACTAATTCATCTTTTCCCATTTATGAGATGTCAGAAAATGTTTTTGCCCTATCGGCCACCTCTAGATAAGAATACGCCATATGGTACACAAACCATATAAGACAGACAGACAGACAGATGGATAGACAGACAGACAGACAGACAGACGGACAGACAGACAGACAGACAGACAGACAGACAGACGGACAGATGGAGAGACACACAGACAGACAGACAGACAGACAGACAGATAGATAGATAGACTGACAGACAGACAGACAGATAGACAGATAGACAGATAGATAGATAGATAGATAGATAGACAGACAGACAGACAGACAGATAGATATAGACAGACAGGCAGACAGGCAGACAGACAGACAGATAGAGATAGACAGACAGACAGACAGACAGACAGACAGACAGACAGACAGATAGATAGATAGATAGATAGATAGATAGATAGATAGATAGATAAACAGACAGACATGTAGACATATATATATATATATATATAGTGTGGTTGGGGTGGAAGGAGTAACTGTTTCACCTCCTCCCATCTGGGAGGAGATACAGAAGCATTCAGACCAGAACCAGTCGGCTCAGGTCCAGCTTTCCCTCCACCATCACCCGGCTGAGCTCCACACCCCTCCTCTGATCTGTTTGAGGCATTTAGGAATGATTTAGGCAGCAGTTTGTAAGGCGTTCATATTATTTGTTAACCTAATCCAAGCAGCTCACTTTTCAAACTTTGGACAACAGGCACATCTTAGCCGATCAACCACATTTCAGGAAGGAGGAAATCTGTAAAAACGTGCTTTTCTTTGAAGCCCAATTCCGAGAATGAGATTAAAATCGAGATTTCCAATTTGCGATTCAATCTTATTCAACCTGGTCTGCGCACTAATGTACTGCCTTCAGTTCCGTCACAGTTACATGTAATTTCAGAAAGTGGGCCTCGTCCTCCACCTGCGCAGAGCCGATTTCACCAATATTCCACTCATCATTTCAACGTATTACTTGTCTTCCCTTCCATATTGACAAGCGACTGCAAGAAGCAAACAGGCGCACATTTAGTTTTTTTAAATAAAGTCTGACACTGACTGTGATACATCCAGTTATACTCATTTCAGCACAGTCGGGGAAAATTAACTCCAGAACTGTAATTTATTTTTAATCTAAACTGTACATACACTCCCGCGACCCTGAGGGAGAAGCGGCTTAGAAAGTAAGTGTGTAAGTGTGTGTGTGTGTGTGTGTGTGTGTGTGTACATACAGTGCACCGCATCGCAACCACGCCACTCCGAACCCTCGCGAAGAAATAAACCTTAACTGTAATCCTGGGTAATTGCAAGGCCATAAGCGAAGCATGAAAACGAGTAATTACAACAACACGCACAGATAAAGAAAGGCCTTATGTCCCGTCCCCGTCCAGAAGAGCTGACTGACTCGACTTGGCAGCTCGGAGCAATGCATTGTTTCAAAACTTTGCATAATGCTGTGGAAAGCTGGGAATACAACCAGGGAACTTCCCTCTCCAAATACATTAAACTGGAGAAAAGTTAACTGGAGAAAGACCCCGCCTTTCGCGATTCCTCTCCGGGGGCATCCTTTGTCTGGATCTATCTGTTGTTTTGGAAGCCAGAGGGCACGCAGAGGTCAAGTGGCTGCACTGTGATGCATAATTCACATCTCTCTGCAACTTTTCTAAAACTGAAAAACTTTTCCATACCTTTAAATCCACCCCGGAAAAGAATCCAGCCTCAAGGCTGGCCGAGTGTCCTCGATCTTTGGGGGTCCCGTTCAAATGGAATTCTCTTTGTAGCCTCGTCTGGTTTTATCGATAACTGTATGTCATGCGGTGTCAGAAACCACACAAGCAGATAAGACTGCACATAATGCACCTTGAACAGTGCCTCAAAACCACTCCAAAACAAAAGCAGACAGCATATTGAAACGAGTCTAATAATTAATAAGTCTTTTTCACTCCTGTCATCGGGGCCAAGGGCTGTCCCCTTCAACCCCAGGCCTCCAAAATAATAACATGAATCAAAAGAATTTAAGTCCAGCTAAACACTCACACTAATAACTGCCTAAAGTCCTCAAGAAAGGTCAAAAAATAGAGAGTGTTCAGACGCTGAGTTTGTGGGAAGAGGGAAAAAGGCTTCTTTATTCCAGATTCTTTGGAATGCTTTACAGACGGTCTGCAATATTCAAGTTAATCTGCAAGTATTGAAGCACTGAAAAAGCTGGGCTGAACCTGAGAGCATGACATGTCTCTATCCGTGACAGGGCAGGAAAGCTGGTGTTAGATTGGATTTTTTTTGGATATTCAACTTTCTCTCCTTGATTTCTCATGAAATAAACATCCAAAAATATCTGGCTCTTAAGAAAAACATGACAAGTAAATACGCAGCACTGTGTGACAGTTTCAGGCGTCTAAGCGAATCTTTAACCAGTTTCCCTCAGCAGTGAGTTTATCACAATATACATCAGAATAAAGTCGTATTCATAATTCAGATAAACAGAAATGTCCATATTTTTCCTGGACACCTTCACAGCCGCCACAGAGACTCGTTAATATCATCAATGACATCATGAGCTCAATTTACTGAGCACTGATTGGTCAAACCAGGAGCTGCTTTATAACTACATATAATACTGGACTTCCTCGAGGAGAGGCTTGGAGATGGGTCAACACACACACCAACGTCCAGAACATCACTGTTTATTTTTATATATATATATATATATATATATATATATATATATATATATATATATATATATATAAAATCATTATTAATTAATATTCTATAAATTTTGTTTATTATTAACACTTTTCTCAGCAATTAAACACAAACTACACAAATAAATAGATTTTATAAACGTGTCTTGGCTGCCTCAGACTTTCACACAGTGCTGTATCTCAAACATCAGTTCAGAAAGCAAATTACTGACGCTTCAGTCTTCAGCCCACCTGTTATGTTAGAGGTCAGTTTGACCCCTTTTCACCTTTGAGTTGGCTGAAATACTGGTTACCTTCTCTTCTTCTCCATGAAATACTTTTGACTTCTCCTTATTTAGGGTCACAGACTTGCATGCAAAGTGTGGTCACACTGAGGTGCTGTGGAAGGTCTGTATAATATGTGTGGGTCACAGGTCACTCTGATGCTTTCATGTACAGAGATGGTTTCACAGACGTGTTTTTTTCCCACATAATACAGGGCTTAAGGGTCTGTGTACACAGTGTGTACTGAGCATGTCTTTCTAAAGCTTATTTCTCATGTTTTTAGGTAAACAAACTCAAAATGACATCAAATCACCAGCAGTTCCCAGTGGTGCTGATGGGAACCAGACGTCTGAATCATTTAACGCTTATTAAAGCTCCATCACAGAAAGGTAGAACATGCAGTCTGACACATTATGATAGTCCTGAAACAAAGGCAAACAGTCCCCAAAGTTATGGGTTTATCACTGTAATTAGCAGGGCTGGACAGTAACTGAGTAACTGAGTAAATGTAATTAGTTTCTGTACTTTAGTATTTTTGGTGTATCTGTACTGAAGTTTCTCCGTTCTGGGCGTCTTTTTCCTTTCACTCCACTACATTTCAGAGTCTAATATCCGACTTTTTCCTCCTACATTTTGAGAAATCTGTCGTTCCTTTTGGTTTCTGTGTGTATAAAAACGTAACATGTCAAAACGAAAGAAGCGCAAAGCCAGAGCACCAATCAGGGCCCAGCGGTCACTTTGTTTAGAGCTGGTTTTGACCTGTTGGTCATACCGACCCAGTGCAGCACGCGGTTCAACGTCAGCGCAGCAGCGTAAAACTTTGGGAGAGTCTGTTCAACATAAATGATGAACTAACCTAACTTTGTGTAAATAGAGCTCAATATAGAAATATGTCCACATATGCAGTCGAGACTGACGCGGCTTTTTTCTGAATTTCTACAAACACCATTTCATTTTATAGTAAATGAGTTTGGGCTGGTTTATGTTTATGAACAGACGCCTACAGATCAACATAGTAAAGGAGCTCATCTGTGATCCTGAGTTTAAAGCCAGTTTTTATTCAACTTAAACTTGGAACTAAGTTGTAAATAAATCTGAAACTGAAACTTTGCTTGTGTGTAAAAAGTGATTTCAGAGCCACTCGGTTCTCCCTGATGGAAACTGTTTACCTTCAGTGTTTTGTGCTTCTGATCATTTTAATAGACGTCAGCGTCACTAATTAATGACGTTCTATTAAAAGACTGGTTTACCAAGAGAGACGCTGGAGGACTTTCACCTGAAATGAGTTCATGAAGCCAGTCTGGTTATAAAAATGATAACAGGACATCAGAGCCAGAATTCCTCTTTTAGTACTTTTACTTTATACTTAAGTACATTTGAAGGGAAATACTTTAGTACTTTTACTCCAGTGGAGGTCTAAAGGGAGGAACTTCTACTTTTACTGGAGGAATATTTTACCTTGGGGGTCTCGACTTTAACTCCAGTACAAGATTTGTGTACTTCGTCCACCTCTGGTTTTTTACCATTATCTAGATAACACATAAACCCAGAAGATGTGCAAATTCATTGGTTGTATTCAACAGCAATAAAATGTCTTTATTTGTGGTGCAGATATCACAACCTCTGGTTCCTATCACCACATTAGTACACTCTCAATGTATGTAAAAATGTATTCCCCTTTAATGATGATGATGTCAGCCTTATGCATTTTCAGTAAAATATAACCACAGTCATTTTTTAAACATAGGGCTGTAGTTCGTCTTCTGTCTTTCTGAGTGAGAAAATGCAGGTCTGACTGTTTTTGGATGTTCATTTCTTGAGATTTAATAAAAAGTGAATATTCACCGACTGTCCCCTATAAAACCAACTTTACCGTAACGTCCAAAGCAGAACAGGATGGCACTTTATTGGTGGAAGGAACTGCTGATAATAAGCACAATTTCTGTGGTATATTATTCGGGGCTGCCAATGCCAATACGACACGAGAGGCAGTGTGTTATCATGAATAACATCACAGTGATGATCTCCAGCACTTCAGCTTGTGCTTGTTACTGATTCACAGCCGTGATGTTATTTATGATAAACTCTCCTTCATTTAGTAGACCTACCTTGTTTCTACGCTCACTGTCCACTTCATCAGCTCCACTGACCGTATAGCTGCACTCTGTAGTTCTACAGTTACAGACTGTAGTCCATCTGTTTCTCTGATACTCTGTTACCCTGTTCTTCAGTGGTCAGGACCCCCATGGACCCCCACAGAGCAGGTGCTATTTGGGTGGTGGGTCATTCTCAGCACTGCAGTGACACTGACGTGGTGGTGGTGTGTTTGTGTGTGTTGTGCTGGTCTGAGTGGATCAGACAAGTGCAGCTATACAGTAAGTGGAGCTGATAAAATGGACAATGAGTGTTTTTTATAGGAGGCCTACTCAATAAAGTTGCTGGTCATTATATATCGATGCTGACAGATATCCCCTTAAAAGCAAATCAGCCTCGGCCAAGAATTCCCATATCAGATTAACCAATCACAGTTTACCTCCTACTACCAGGTTGTAAACAAGATGGCAAAATGATGCTCATGTGGAAATCCAGTCCACTGCACTGTGCGGCAGTCACCTTTACCTGTGACCAGCAGTCTTCCAGTGGTGCTTGCCGTCCCAAACTGGTTTCTAGCCAGGCACGTGTAGTTGCCCCCATCCATCTTGGTCACATTTATGATTCTTAGTGTTCCATCAGGGAGAAGACTTGTTCTGCAAGAGAAGAGCCAGACGTCATCCAAAATCAAATCCGCATCTCGCCTACATCCTGATAACGCCGCGCGATTTTGATTACAGAGAAGTTTCATCTTAGTTTTTTCGGACTGTGGAAAAAGGGGCCACGTAAGTGAGTTTCAGCGGAACCGGCCATAAATCATCTCTCTCGGTGGCGCAGTGCTTGCAGCTGGCTGGTGCGTCTCCGTGCCGATAGTACATGTTTACGACTCACAGTAAACATTCCCTCAAACGCAGAGGCTGATGAGGCCTGTAATGGAGCTCCGCATTTCCAGCCGCATCATCCTCCTATTACTCAAGGGGCCTTCTGGACCGCAGTGCCATCATAACACTCTCTGCCATGCACTACCAGCAGACACTCTGCTTCAAATCTGTGATATCTTTATAATGTCTAAGCTAAGTGGTGCCAAATGTGTCCGGATAAACTGGTTAAAGCATTGCTTTTGCCACATGTGCCGATCTGTGAATCCACTTTTTCTAACAGCCAGGAAATATCCAGGGATGAACCAGTAAATAGTGGTTATGAGACAATGCAAGCTATGGAGATATCAACTGTATTCTATGATTAATGCCATCTAACACCAGCGGTTGCAATCAACTCCTTTTCACGGTCATCATGAAAGGTGCTCTATGTTACGTCTGTTAAACACTTTTGACAAAATATAAAACCAGAACTATTTCGTCTTCATAGACGAGTGAGTTTATACTGTGTTTGAATCTTTATTATTATCACAGCTCTATATGAAGAAAGCAGCAGATTGAGCAGTGGTGTGACCCGTTTTCACAGCAGGGGGTTCTGACTCCACTGCTTTTGCCCCTCGTTGCTCACTAGCAGCTCAACGCAGTCAGAACACTTCACACACAGAGAGCCAACAGTGTTCCAGTTGATCTGATATCAGAATCACGTGGAACATGTGAATATACATACATACAAAACTGGAAATGAACAATCAGCTTCCATTCCGGCAGCAGAACGCCCAGCAGGGGGCTTTTACAGAAAGAGCATGTTTAACGTCATACATCGTGCTCACAACCTCACAAACACCAGCAGGGTCGACATCACACGTCACGCTCTCAACCCAGATCGGCACGCTTAGTATCACATGACACTCTCAACGCACATCAGTACATTTCACAGAAATGAAATGATGAAAACAGGGTGGATAAAAACGCAAGTCATTAAAAACGTAAACAAATTTTGATTTGATAAAATAGTGTTGATTTGACGAAAAGAAAGCTGAAAGAAAATATATACAAGCTGAAAATTCAACTGGCATTTTTTCAAACGATTTGATCTCTTTTAAGTACTTTTCACAGTATTTATAATTTATGTATTATTATTTTTCCTTGCCTAATTTATCATTTAACTTCAGTCATTTTCGTTACGTGTGGCATTCTTCATCAACGTTAGTTCTCTTTGCTATGTAGTTTGTTTAACGTGGAACGTTCAGCATTTGGCTGACGCTCCAATCCAGAGCGACTTACAATTTGATTATTTTACACAGGCAGGTGAAGGCGGTGTTGGGAGTCTTGCCCAGGGACTCTTATTGGTATAGTGATTGAAGCCCGGTCTACAGCGTAGAAGGCAGAGGTGTTATCCACTACACCAACCAACCACAACCTACAACCTAATTCTGCTTCTCATAGCTACTTATCAGTCAATGAGAAGTCCCGCCCACCCACCCACTCTCAGCGAATCACGTGACGCTCCACTGCTGCTATCTACACGTGAGCTTTTCAGTATGTCACTGTTCTCCTTCAGCAGGAAGGCTTGGGAGTCTTGTAACATGTTTAAGCTCTTCTTAATGTAGATTCTACGATGTTCTGTGGCGTTCTACGATGGTGCAAAGCTATTTCGATCTGAGTGTGCAGGTGTAATAACTCCCCCGGTGCACGTTTGTTATATGTAATTCAATAAAACATATTCACTAAATTAGTAGACGAGATTGTCAGAGGTCTGTTTAGGAGGTTTAATGTTCTCCGTCATTTGCTTCTTTCCATACAAGTTCCCTCTTTACTGTACAAAACGGCACGTTCTTGAACACATTGGTGGTTCTGCTGCATTCACACAGGCAGCTTTGCGAAATGAGATTTCTAATGCTATAAACCCTGGAACTGGAACCCCCCACTTCCCACCCCCACCCCCACCCTTTGCCAGTGTGCTTACAGTTAAATTGGACTGGGGATGTCTCACTGAGTGCTCTCCAAACAAATGCACTGTGGCATAATGCAAATCCCTTTGTTCTACCCGCAATTTCCTCGACAGAATAATCCCCAAACTACTCAATCCAACTTCATTAGTGAACGGGGGTGGGGGGGTGGGGGGGGGACACACACACCCGACCAAACAGTTGAGCTAAAGGCTCTGTTGTGCCTGCTCAAGTGGCCTCCTACCACGAATCATTTCATACCTCACAGACTTGGCCCAAAACACTGTGAAACCCCCTACTAGGATGATCTAATAGGCTTTTTCATAATTCATGAGTGTTACGGTCAGTGGACCACCACAACTGCTGCCTGCTCTGTCCCTTTTGATAGCTGTTAAAATGCAGCGAGCTTACAGTGGTGGAGAGAAGGGGAGCGGGGAGGATGGTTGGGGGTTGAGAGTGGAATAGAAAGCAAAAAGGAGAGAGAATGAGCCGTAGAACGGGAGATAGAAGACTGGCTGACGCAACAGGAAAGAGAGGAAAACTGCGTGAGAGAGAGAAAAAGAAGAGGGAGGTCAACTTCTTACCTCTCTGTGCTCTGCAGCACTTCATTGCCTTTCCTCCAGGTGCTGATAGCAGTAGGATAAGCCTGGGGTTTGCACGCCATGCTCACCGCGCTGCCGGCCTTTGCTTTGAGAAGCGCCCGCAGTGGGCTCCTGGAGAAGTCCGGCGGAGAAGCTGTAGGAGATAAAAATGGAGCGGATCAGGAGACACTCTGGAAAAGCATCAGCAGTCAATAATATTACAGCTCTGAGGTCAGTTTCCTAGGGTCTGGATGCTGCTCCAAAAGACACCATGTCGCCTCACAGCAGACATAAACCCTGTTTAACACGGGTCAATGTAACAGGTGTAAATGTGCCACCGTGAGCCATCTGTGGCTTCTGAGCAGCCTGGATGGATGGCTTTGCTGTTCGCAGTTGGGAATAGCAAATTCTTGCGAGCCAGACTTTCGCTGCCGGACAGTCTGGTGCGTTTCGTCACTCAACTTCAAAAGGAAAGGGTCATTTGATTGACATACAAACTGACCAATCACAAACTGCTATTTTCGCTTGATGTGTAGGGGCAGGCGATTTTCAAAATAGTGCTGCAACAAAAACAGACCCCTGTGAAACAAAGAATACGTGCTGGAAAAACACAAGAGTCTCTCATTTAATATCAAATAGAAATCGCTGAATCAACACCATTCGCCAAACTAAACGGGCTGTAAGAAGCTTTACAGACCGGCTGGAACAAAACAACATTAATACTGATCTGGACAAACTGACCTAACTGAGCTGAACCTGATATTGGCTCAGTTTTACGGCTCAGTCTGATTCGGTCCGACTCTGAAGATCAGACCCGTCTGGCGAATGGTGTTGGGTTCATTTCTGGCTGATTCCAGGTTGTTCAGCTGTTCTTCTGTCACAGCTGCCGACTGAAAAGCTGCTCAGTGGTGACGACAGTTTGGGAATTTAGTGTAAGGAGCTGGAGAACGAACTGCCGGCTGAGCGGTGAGTGGGCGGAGCTCGTTACTCTGACGTTGCAACAAGCTGCTCGTTAAGGAGCTCTAATTAGGAGGAAGGAACTGAATATTAAAACATATTAAACGCCGCGTTCACGGCCAGTTTATTCATTTCTTACTGTATTTATTTAACTGCTGTATTAAAGCAGTAGAGCACTCGAGGAGGGAGTTATCACCAGTAACATCACGGCTGGGATGATCTACGGACACCAAACCACAGCCGGGATGTTATTCTGTGATAACACACTCCCTCTGTGTGCTTTTGCTTAAATATATACATATATATGCACCATGCATGTGGACATGGCTTTGGATCCTACTCATTTAGTCAGGAAAGATGCTTTTTTGTATGTTTTAACGAGAACACTTTATGCAAATTTTTCTTACATATTGCCAAAGACTAATATGCATACTAAGAAAAAGTGATTTTACCGTATGATTTAAAAGCAGCTAGCAGGATTGTGCACTGAGTGGGTGTATCATCTACGAAAACACAAATATTGGACTCTGTATCAGCACATACTCAATATTAAATTACTCGTTTCGGATCTGGGGTAAGCAAACTTGTCAGGCATCTTTAGCTTTGGAGACTTTAGTCCCAGCGCTGACTTCAAGCTGCCTCACAGCAGACATAAACACTGCTTTGTCTGGGTCAATATAATGGGTGTGTATGTGCTGCTGAGTGAGGATCAGTCTGCAGCCTCAGCGTCGTCAGGAAGGCTCTACTGTGTGGGGTTGAGACAGGTATTTACAGTCATAGGTAGCTGCCGCCGGCCACTGCGCTGGGGCACAGCATCGCTATTACCTTGGGGGGGTCAGCTAGTCCTTGCATAAACATCGCCAGAGGGGGGCTACCGCTTTGTTTGCAGTATTCAACACGGCGATTGCTTCTGGCTTGATGGAGCCGGGGTGTTTGGAGATCCCCTCCCCCTCCAGCTCTATTTTTCTCTCCTCCCGCTCCCTCTCTCTGCTCTCTCGTTCTCTCTGGGCTGATGACAGAAGGACGAGCGTGGCCTGTGTCACTGTTTGCTCTCAGGTTTTTTTTTTTCCTCCAGCCAGCGCATCTGCTGCCGTGCCATCAGAGACACCATCTCTCTCTTCTCCCTCCCGACGATCAATACAGGATTAACATGACTGACTCGCAGCTCTCTGCTACCCCTGCTCTTAATGTGGCAAAATCAATGTGCTGATAGGAAACTCTCAGAACAGAAGAGGACTTTCGGAGGCCGCGCTACAGTTTTTTTATTATTCTGATTTAGATCAAAGAGCTAAAACTGCTTCCCAGCAAGACAAGCAAGTAGGTATATATGCTGAGAAATGAGATCCACTGAGTTTACTAGATTCAAAGTACATTTCTTTAAGAAAAATCACATCGACACAGTTTTGTCTCAGTGCATTTGGCAATAACTGTGATATTATATATTTTATAGGGATGCATCCAGGTGGGCGCCGTGGCCGGTGCTGAAACACTTAGAAATGTAAGATTTATTTCTATGGGGCTGCAAATGCAGTCAAATGAACACAATGCAGACTTTCTTTTTCATAGTACCATAAATAAATCATCAGATATCAGAAATAACAGCCAAATCTAAATTATCCGTCTGATGCTGATATTTTTTTAAAGCAAATATTTACAGATGGGTTCGGCGATATGGCAAAAAATGATAAAGATACTTCAGTCATGGCTGGAAAAGGAAACAGACGAGCTGTTCAAGTGAGCGAATGGATCCCTAACTTACTGTTACGGCAATGCAAACCCTCACTACACTGGTGCTGTACACGAAAGTGCAGGCGTAACAGACAAATATCTGCGCATCAGTGTTTCCGCTTCAGTATCTACACACATATCGCTGCTGTCATTTCTGTCGTTTTTCAGTTTTTGACATTATTTGAAAATGCCTGTTGGCCTTGATGCTGTGTGTAAATTTCATGACGAATGGATTAACAGAAACAGCCCAAAACATCTGGTTCCATTGACTTACATTATAAGTTAAGTATGTTTTTCCTTCTCCTGTAAAGTTTACATTTTTGGAGGTTTTCTTCGACAACAGCGATATATATATATATATATATATATATATTTGTTGACCCTTTTTTTCTCAGGATTACAGGATGGGCACGTTTCAATCAAGCAAAGTCACTGCATTCATTTTATTCAGTGTATTTAAAATGCAGAAGCTGTAGTGAAATAACTTTTCACTTTACTGCTCAGCAACAAGCACCTTTAAACTGCACAGCGACAGTTATAGACCAACATCCTGTTAGTAAAGCACTTTGACCTAAAAACGCTTTCTCCCACTTTCTATATTATAGTGTTGTCTACGTAAGTAAATGTTTACATAAGTACACTGCCTTATGGTGCCGCCAGCCACGGATATTTTGACATGAAGCAACAGGAGCTGCACAGAAAATAACTAAAGAAAAACGCTGTGGAGAGTGAAGGCACTTCGGGAGGTGAGGAGGCTTGAAAGATGACTTACCCAACACAACCAGCTCGGCGCTGAAGTAAATGATGCCGTGTTTGTTCTCCGCCACACACTGATACATGCCTGCATCAGACAGATTGACTGAGGCTATAGTAAGAGCTCCATTCTCTATTTGAATCCTGTCCTGCAATAGACACAGACAGGCAGAGAGACAAAGGAGACTGAGAGTGACATCGTCATCGTGTACAGCGCACAAACAAACAAACACAAACGAAGTGAAGACTTTGCATCGACTTTTAACCGTATAATTACACTCAGTGGTTGATTTCCCCTTAAGGACTGGTCACGATGCTGCCTTCAGTATATCATCTGTTACTGGGCACACGAGAATGAGCACTCATTTACAGAACTGTACAAAAAATAATCGTTTTTAAAATCAAAAATGGCCTTTAATTACACGTTATTCATTTCTCAGGAGATCCTTTGAAGGAGATTAGATGTAAAATGTAAGACTTGGATATGGAAGTGAAAAACAAGTTTCCAAAACTGTAGCTTTCATCTATAAGAGGGAGGAGAAAATCAAGCTTCCTTCTGAGTGTTTCTGTCACACAGGCTTCATTCCTTTCCACTGTGGGAAGATACTGCTACGGGTCTAAAAGGATGTGTAGCTGTCGCTCAGGTGTTACTGAGAAAATGCATTAAAATAGGACAAAAAGGAAGAAAATCTGCACTAAAAAAACAAAACTGGACAACTGAAAATGTTTGAATTCTGAAAAAGATTCATCCGATTTTCAAAGCGTCGTATTTTTACAGCCGTGAGGCGCCGAGGAACCAATCACACTCCAACTGTAAGAGGGGGTCATAGAGTTTCTGACCGGCTCCTTCAGTCTGAGAGGAGCTGAGACCCCTGAGCAGAACGTTCTGCGTTCTCCACGTCAATAAGAGTGAATCCGTCAGAACTGAGCAGCGGGATTTTCATCAGCAGTGAAGCTCCAGCAGCTCAGAGCGTTCGGCGCTGGTTCCACAGCACTGGATGATCTCCGAAATCCCACTGAAAGAACCGTGAGAGCAGCGACGCCCGACACGCTCAGTCCAGTCTGGGATGAGTTTGACTGTGGTGTTGATGTCGTCCGTACAGCTGGAGGAGGTTCAGACTGAGACCTTGTAGAACTACATAATAAACTTTACGCTCATTTAAACCGTTTACAGCTCACTGCACTGATCTGTGATGATTTACAGGAGAAATAAATCATTTTGAAATTAGATTAATCTTTTTGAATCACCCTGTACTGTTTTTTTCTGTTGAAATTGACATTTTCTGCTATTTTCGCTGATGTTGAAAAAAGAATAACTTGTACTCGGCTGTTTTGACTGGAAACAAAATTAATCAAAAGTGTTTTCTGGCTTTTGCACAATACTGAATGTCTGGTATAAACTTTAATAATCCTTTAAAGTTGTTCATCTTATCCATGCAGAGTATAAGACTTAACTTTAAGATTAAAATACGATGTTTGTTCCACAACTAAAATCATATTCATCACAAAATCACTTAGTCCCCAGCTTCAGAGCTGCTTTACCTCTGTGGCGAGAAGCTCTCCGTTCCTGAGCCAGCTGTATGAGGGTTTAGGCTTGCCGTTGGCTTTACATTCCCAAAACAACCTCTCCTCGATCGACAAGGCACTGTCCCGCATGGTCTGCACCCACTGAGGTTTGGCTGGGGATCAAAACAGACATTCAGCTTATAATGTTCCATCTAAAATATGGCTGGTATACAAGACCTTCCTACATGGCTGTGTGGATCATTATTCCAACAATGGCTTTTGCAATATGAAAACGCTGCAGTATGAAAAAACGGGCCGATTGATGGAGATGGAGCTGCCGGGTAGAAGGAGAAGAGGTAGACCTCAGAGAAGGTTTATGGATGTAGTGAAGGTGGACATGGAGATGGTTGGTGTGAAAGTAGAGGAGGCAGTGGATAGGGCAAGATGGAGGCAGATGATCCGCTGTGGCGACCCCTAAAGGGAGCAGCCGAAAGAAGAAGAAGAAGAAGAAGAAGATAAAAACGGGCCGACCAACCAATCCAGTTCCAGGCTTTTCCATGCATGCTTTGATGAATCAAGCCATTCAAATAAGTCAACGAAGGTATAAAACGTTTTGCAAGCTAGTCTTCTTTAACCATTTGACATTCTAGATTCACGAAATGTGTTTTTAATATATTACGGTGCATCACAAATCAGCATTATAATCACAATATTGGTATTTTGTCCATATTTGTCCATAGTTTAGTCCTCTAGTGCTCACCAGTGCTCCTCTGGAGGCTGCAGGCTCTGGCTGAAACTCATTTCCTGCCCTCATTAGCCAGGCGAGAGCTGCGAAATGTATTGTACACTAAAAAAAGTGAAAATTCCCAAGCAATTATGCCTAATAGCTGCACAAGATGCCTCCATCCAAATACTCACTGCAGCTAGTGGAAGTCCTCTACAAGTGCAGCTCTGTTCCCAGAGCCTTACAGAGATATCAGCGTCGCTCCCCGGACCTCTATTGTATCACATATCCCGAGACAACATCTAATTCAAACAGTACAATGTTCTAGAAGGCACATTAAATGATTTGTCATGATGGATATCCAGTCAGCTAAACAAAAGGCCTTCAGCTACATTCTCACAGCATCACAGTGTGTGCATGTTTTTGTGGCAAGTAAGCACTTAAATTATTGATCATTCAGGCCACTGATAGATCTTTCAACTGCTTTGCCTTCAAAAGCCTTAGGCAGAAGCCACATGCACAGGTGTTTGAAAAGCCTGGATACATTTCTCTAATATTTTAGAGATTTCTCATTAAAACAATGCTCTGGATATCTCCAATATCTATATTTTATTTCCTACCTGCTCTTTGGGAAACCAGCAAACCTTTCCAACAGAAGCTACAAGCAGTATTGATCTTTCACAGGAACCAAGCAGTCAGCATTGATCTTTCATGGAAAGCTACAGCGAGTATGGCCAAGTAATAGCGGGCACTAGGTTTTACGTCTGGGGATGCATGACTGATGTGTGCTTGTGCTCCTAAGGCCGGGAAAAATAATAGAGAGCTCAAGGGCCAACCCTGCATTTCGCGTCTCAAAGACAATAGTGCTGACCTATGAAGGCCAGTTAAGTGGCAGAAGTGCCATTACAGAGAGTGGACACCATTCCACAGAAAAAAAGTGGTCAATATCTACGACTGGGTCAATACCTGCATCTCTAAGGATAGCCTCAGGCCTTAGAGATGGGTCATGAATTACAGAGCAATATAGTGACCCAATCAAACCAAAGCAAAGAGAAAAAAGTGGACCAAACTGAACCAAAGATCTCATCCAATAGGTCACCGGCGTCCAAACTTTTTCCAAAGAGGGCAGATTGTACTGTGTCAGTACCTCAGGGCCGAACTCTTATTCCCCAATGATTCAAAATATTAAGATTTCAACATATCAGCGCATAGAATCTGAGCTTTCTGTGAGCTACTGTGTTTCCTATCACTGCATAGAAGATGCATGAGGCTTCTTTTACTGATGGATTGTTCGTTCAGTGCAGTTTGGATCTTATAATGAATATTTAATTGTTTAAGAGTAACATTATAGCATGTCTAAAGTATTAATCATACTCATATTCATGTGTTTACTTGTTGAAAAACATACTTTGTGAGACAAACTAAAGAAAAATCTATAAATGTTTGTTTTTTTAGATGATGTTCTTCACATATCAAATAAACGCGGCGTAGCTGACACAGCACTGCTGCGTCTGATCCACTCGCATCAGCACAACACACACTAACACACCACCACCACGTCAGTGCTAGTGCAGTGCTGAGAATGACCCACCACCCAAACAGTACCTGCTCTGTGAGGGTCCATGGGGGTCCTGACCACTGAAGAACAGGGTAACAGAGTATCAGAGAAACAGATGGACTACAGTCTGTAACTGTAGAACTACAGAGTGCAGCTATACAGTCAGTGGAGCTGATAAAGTGGACAGTGAGCGTAGAAACGAGGAGGTGGTCATGATGTTAGGCCTCATCTGTGTGAAATGAAGCTATATCAAAATGAGCTAAAAATGAAAAAGGCCTGCTATGACAAACAAGATACACACATAAAAATATGCCTCTTTGACGATAACTAGTCATGAGAAAGAATCAAAGGCACCTCGAAACCTCATTTCAATCACATGGCATCATATGACGATGATACTGAGTGTAGCAGGAGGCTGATAAGGCTGCACATGCAAGAGGGAGACAGACAAGAACTGCTCATGTCTGCCTGTTCGTGTGCACATCTGCATGAAAAAGGAGGAGCAGATTTTCAGAGGCTCTACAAATAAAGCAGGACATAGATCAGCAGCACAATACACTGCTTGCAGAGGTGGAAGGTAACAGATTACATGTACTCTCATTACTGTACTTGAGTATATTTTTCCCGGGAATACACTTTGTGATATTCTTCATAACTTTCATATTTCATAAGCTACATTCAGGCTTCGTGTGAGGCTGTAACTCTTCTTTCCAGTCAAATAGAGAGATTTAAGATGGATCATTTAGAAACGAACGGACTGATTCGTGTTTATAGTCACTCCAGCAGGTTTCCTGATACGTTTAATCTGCAACGAGAAACTGAAAACACTAAAACGTCATTCACCAGCTTCTCATTCGAATTTCACCCTTCCACCTTAAATGGTGAGGCAGTTACATTCTGGCGCCTCATTTAAGGCAGAACAGGAAAATTAGGCCGAGAAGCTGGCGAATGAGAAGCGGCTTCAGCCTCGTAAAAGTCAAACGCTGGGAGACGCTTTACAAGAAACTTCTACTTTTGTGGAAAAGTTTCCTGCTGGAGATGCGAGAAAAGCGGCTGAATCTGAGCTTAAAGCTCAAAGCAGAGCAGAGCAAGTCTGAGTTTTTTTGTTTATAGTATATTTTTTAGCCTATTCTAGCACATCAGCGCACACAGACAGATTCACAGCCGAGACGGTAAAATGGACATACAACATTGCGGCTGCCAAGGTGGTTTGATTGTTGTTGAAAGAACAAATTAGCTCTTCTTACCATTTGGGTTGCGACCCCTGCTGTAGACAGACTAAAGTGAATTCACCTCACGTTGATAACGAGCCACCAGAGACATCAGGGCGTCACTCCGACGCAGAAAGAGTTTAAACCGTGTTGTGCTGCAATATTCAGTTCATTGTTTTCTCTAATTGTAGAAAAAACTGTACTGCATACGGACT
Source organism: Pygocentrus nattereri (assembly GCF_015220715.1). NCBI lineage: Eukaryota > Metazoa > Chordata > Actinopteri > Characiformes > Serrasalmidae > Pygocentrus > Pygocentrus nattereri. Next base: position 44,970,583 of record NC_051219.1, read on the forward strand.
GCCACATATACTTACTCCTCCATCTCTCCTTACAGATAAAAGTACAGGATCAGAGACTGTATCCTGCCAGTTCATCACAGAACTCTGCCCGACTCTTCCTCCTCTGCCTTATTGTTTGTTTTTAACTGTGTGAGACGCTGTTCAGCTGTTTAACTGTCAAAGTAAAAATAAACGTCTGATTCTATAACCAGTAAAGAAACTCACACGCTGGATAAATTCAGTGATTCTAACGGTAGAAATGTGTTATTCAGGTTTCAGTGACTTTACACAGTAATGTTTTCTGTTTGTAGAGTTTGACACCTATTAATGCAAGTTAATGTTCAAGGAGCTGAGGACATTATTGAGTATTCTATTCATATGTAACGCCGAGGAGAGAGGAGGCGGACGTACGCGCTGAGATAAGCGACTTTTATTGAGGGCAAATCCAGCGTCGTGGTCATGACAGTCCAGGTTCATATATCCAACACAGCAAAGAGTCCAAAGAGCACAAGAGTCAGACAAAAACAAAGACCTGGAAAACACAGGGCTTAAATACAAGAGGGGAAACGAGGGACAGGCAGAAACACAGGTGGAGACAATCAGGGGCGGAGTCACGAAAAACAAGGGGGCAGGACTGAAAACCAAAACAAAGAAGCACATGGACAGGACTGGGAAGTAAACGCAACAGGAGCACATGGACAGGACTGGGAAGTAAACGCAACAGGAGCACATGGACAGGACTGGGAGGGGCCGATTGTGACACCATAATTTTGATTCTTAATTAAATAATCTTTTTTTTTAATTGCAGACTTAATTAAGCAGTAAAAAAAAACATGATTCCTTGCACAGTTCACAGAAAGATGTTTCAATGTGCACTAGTGGAACAGACTGTGATCAGTCTCAGGCATCAGAACTCTGATACTTTATTATTATTATTATTATCATACTGTGCTTTTTAATTATTATTATCCTTTGTGTGAGCAGCCTGAGCAATGCCAGATGTTCTGTGTTTTGATAAATCAAGGTAAGCACATGATCCAAAAAAACAAGGAATTTAAGCATTACATCCTACAGAAATGTCCATTTTTGTGGCCCTAGTGTTTACAAATATATAAATATAACAAAAAACAGGGTTTTTTAACAGTTAGACCTTCTTGAGCCTCGATTTATCAATATTGGCTTATAAATCAATCATATAGAATTCTAAGCAGCACAGAAGAGCTCGTCCCCACAGTCGTGTGTGAAGCTGAGGCCATATTTTGAGGTAAACAACACATTTGTCTGCGATTTTAACTGCAATAATCTAAACACGACTATGGAATATATGATTTAAATGACAAAGAAAACAAATAAATATTCTAAAATATATAATGAGAGTTGTCGTCCCCAGGAGTCGAGTCACTGGTGTTACTGCGTCTCTTGTTCTGAAATAAAAGTCACACCGATGACGTCACTCGACCCCCTTTGACCTGTTTTCTGAGGATCTATGGAGAAAAGCTCATGGTGAGTCCACTGTGTCTCTCAGTTCTCAGAGATCTTCTCATTCAGCTCATGATCTCATATGAAGCTTCTAGCTGACGTCACTGGTGTGATTGACTTTATTCTGAGGTCATTGTGAAAAAGTAGAAACACAAATGGATTAAATTCCATATTTTAGTGGACTTTCTTTCTTTCGAGTGAATCTCCCTGTACAACTACTGTCTAATTTTCCGTACCATTAAAACTATTTGTAAAGTTTATATTTGAACACTTCAGCGTCTGCCTGTTTTATATTTTTGACCATTTTTTCTTTCGGCAGAAAACTTCCAGTGGTTGAATTGTTGATGTATCCTTCATTGAAAATGTACTGCAATTGCATTATGTAGCAATACAGCAACACTGTGATATCCAGTGCAGCCAGTGTTATTCCATCACAACCATGTCCTTAATGCTGACTGCTTACAATCAATAAAACGCCCTTCATAACCCGGCTGCCTCGTAATTCACAAGGATGTCGATACAGCACACGAGTCCAACAGCAACACCTGTGCTTCGCCATAGAGCTTCACTTCAGCCAAACTATACTTTCTCTTCGCTTTCATTCTCTTGACCTCCAGCCCAAACTTCGGCCCCCTTTGACACAGGGAAACTTTCTCCGCCCCGTCAGCGCCGAGCAGAGCCTGCTTTCAGGGTCAAGGCCCTTCCAGTGCAAGGCTGCTTTGGTGTACGTTCTGCCAAACCTTTCCAATAAGTCGTACGAAAACCCTGAGGAAACCTTAAGTGCTGTGCTCTGCCCTGTGCTGGGATACAGCTGGAAGAGTGTTGGACCAATCTCTGGACCAACATGTGAACAATAGCCTCTCCGAGCCCTCTAGTGTGGCCAATCACAAAGCAGCAAATCATAACTGAAGGTGCTCCAGGCCCCAGCTCTGATGATTATTCTGGAATAGGCCCCATTTGGAATGGATTTTGGCACAGGCTTTGGAACATGCACTTCATCTCTTGCAACCGGGCTACATTAATGCAGAATTTGGACGGCAATCAAGCTAAATAACTGACAGTGATTAAACTGACATGTCAGAGATACTAGGCAAATGCTTGAAGCTACGGATAAAAAAGCCCTTCACTGGAGGATGTGTACTGATATTGATTAACACTGACAAGGAAAGGGGGAGCAAAGTGTTAATCATCAGAGGAATATATTGTCACCACTGCTGCGTGGCTTTGCAGAAATCCCGTTGAGGATAACAGGCAAATCCCTAGTTTAGGGGGTTATTTTCAGGATATGGGGTAATCCTCATCCTGGAAAAAAATCCCTTTCAATTAAAAACTACAATTTAGCCAATTATTTTTCTCAGTATGAGCCCAGGAAGCCAGCACTTCCAATATATATCATGCTTTTTATGGTAGCATGCGCAGTAGAATTTTTAACAGATATAAAAATCTTAAAAGCAAATTTTTCATCATAAAGTTGCCACCCACCCATTCCACTGAGCAGCCTGATAATTAGACATATCATTTGGCTACTGCAAGTCTTTCTATAGGCCAGACGGCATGGGGATCACTCTGAAGCTGCCGGCAGATAATGAGATACTGTAGATAATGAGGCACTGCACATTACATTGGGTCTATAACCCGGTCCACAGGGACCCCCAGTCAGAACTTAACTCACCTGAGCCAGGTAAGGGGTGAACGATATGTCACAGATGCATCTTTATAGTTTTCTCGATACACAATATGCATTATGATATTTCTGAAGTCTGGGAAGTAAGAAGAGACAAAACGGAAGTGAGAAGGAATGAAAAACGGTGAATATAACAGGTCTTAACCCGAAGTTTCACTTGCTGCACATCCAATTAAACTTTTGTTGAACTTCCAGCATTACTGTGGTCCCCTGACTACTTTGGCAGTCATGCCACTTGGGAGCCTTGGCTAAACCTCTTTCCAGTGAACACTGGTCACCCTTGGTTAGGTGACCATGTCCATAATGTGCTCAAGCTTAATGTTATGTTCGCTTAAGTCCGCTTGCCTCATATCTACAGCTCAATTTACCATAAAGGTGCCCTTTGCAATTCTGGGGTTCCATCTGTTTCTCTGATACTTTATCACCCCCTTTTACCCTGTTCTTCAGTGGTCAGGACCCCCATGGACCCTCACAGAGCAGGTATTTGGGTGGTGGGTCATTCTCAGCACTGCAGTAACACTGACGTGGTGGTGGTGTGTTAGTTTGTGTTGTGCTGGTGCGAGTGGATCAGACACAGCAGTGCTGCTGGACTTTTTAAACACTGTGTCCACTCACTGTCCACTCTATTAGACACTCCTGATGCTGCACAGTTTGTGTTGGTCATCTTCTAGTCCTTCGTCAGTGGTCACAGGACACTGTTTGGTTGGTGGACTATTCTCAATCCAGCAGTGACTGCTTTGTCTGATCCACTGAGAGTGATCCACCACTATATATATATATAATATATATTATATTATATATTATACATAAGTATAGTCCTCATGAGCTTCATTGTGCTCATATTTGCCAAGACAACAAAGTTCACGTTCATCTCTCAAGAATTTCATGTCTCCTTATTTCTCCTAAGGAATCAGCCGAGCCTTAAAAGAGCGACACTGCACCAAAGACTCTTGAGTGTTTTTAAAGTTTAACAACACGTTTGCTGGTGAACTGTATTAGTTAAACTTCCTGCTTGAAAATATAGAAACAAAGGCCTGCAATCACAGGCGACCGACAGAACGTCGTTGCTCAGCAACAGAGAGACGCGCAGCCAGAAGCTGTGCTAAAAAAATGCAGTGTGAAACCTCGAGGAAAAATCCGCACTTCTTTTCTTCACCTCCTGAAAAACAGAGTGTGAACCTCAGCCCCTCATCGTTCCTCCTGTAGGCAGGATTCTATAGATTTGCATTTGGCCCTGGAACGGAATAAAACTGTGAATTGTCTGGTGATCTGAGGACCAGATTAACAACAGTTAAAAACTCCTTCAAATATCTTAAATTACACTATTAAATATATATATATTAAGTTAAGTGACCCTTATTAGTCCCACAAACGGGGAAATTTCACCTCCACATTTAACCAATCTGTGAAGTAAAACACCACATACACACTAGTGAGCACACAAACACTAGGGGGCAGTGAGCACACTTGCCCGGAGTGGTGGGCAGCCCTATCCACGGCACCCGGGGAGCAGTTGGGGGTTAGGTGTTTCAGTGTCTCAGTGTATGTTGTGCTGGTCTGAGTAGATCAGACACAGCAGTGCTGCTAGAGTTTGTGTCACTCAGTGTCACTGCTGGACTGAGAATAGTCCACCAACCAAAAATATCCTGGTCCATGTGACCACTGATGAATGACTAGAGGATGACCAACACAAACTGTGCCGCAGCAGATGAGCTGTCGTCTCTGACTTTACATCTACAAGGTGGACCGACAAGGTAGGAGTGTCTAATAGAGTGGACAGTGAGTGGACGCAGTGTTTAAAAACTCCAGCAGCACTGCTGTGTCTGATCCACTCGCATCAGCACAACACACACTAACACACCACCACCACGTCAGTGTTACTGCAGTGCTGAGAATGATCCACCACCCAAACAGTACCTGCTCTGTGAGGGTCCATGGGGGTCCTGACCACTGAAGAACAGGGTAACAGAGTATCAGAGAAACAGATGGACTACAGTCTGTAACTGTAGAACTACAGAGAGCAGCCATACGGTCAGTGGAGCTGATCAGATGGATAATGTATGTATATATAAGCAGTGATAAAATAGTAAATGGTGATCATTTCTTTAAGTGTTAGGTTGTAAACGTGCAGCAAACTTCAGAAACAAAAAGTTTCCTTTTGGTTTTTCAAGTTATTTCCGACAGACAAAATGTTCCAGCTGACAAACGGTGCCACCACCCCTGTGAGGAACAGCGCTTTAGGCCATGATAGTTCGTCATAAAACATTTTCAAGTGAGCGTGCAGTCTGCTTCACGGACTCTCTTTACTTCCAAGCCACACGCTGAACAGTGAAAACAGAGACGAATGGAATCACTTTAGCTTCAGATTTGAACCTGAAACTCTCTGATACCACAACTGAAGCATTTTACAACTGCGCCACTGCTGAATCTCAGTACAGCTTCCAGGTTCAAACACTGCATTACTATCAATGGATCCTTAGCAGGGTTGGGATGTAAATATGCATTGAGAATACATTAAATACCCCTGAGCTTGATGTGACCTCCCATTCTTAATCCATAGGGTTTAATATGATGTCGGCCCACCCTTTGCAGCTATAACAGCTTCAACTCTCATGGGAAGGCTTTCCACAAGGGTTGGGAGTGTTCATGGGAATTTTTGACCGTTCTTCCAGAAGCACATTTGTGAGGTCAGACGCTGATGTTGGACGAGAAGGCCTGGCTCACAGTCTCCACTCTAATTCATCCCAAAGGTGTTCTATGGGGTTGAGGTCAGGACTCTGTGCAGGCCAGTCAAGTTCTTCCACACCAAACTGGCTCATCCACGTCTTTATGGACCTGCTTTGTGCACTGGTGGGCAGTCATGTTGGAGCAGGAAGGGGCCGTCCCCAAACTGTTCCCACAAAGTTGGGAGCGTCAAACTGTCCAAAATCTCTGAATTGGCCAAAATTACAGTGACAGCACTCGCAAATCAACAAATTTCTTCATAAGAAAACTGAAGTCTAATAATTTGTTGGTGCATATTTATTCAGGTGGGCATGTAATCCAGGCCTACCTGTGGATATGCACTGCAACACAGGCATGTCCACATGGACAAGAGTAAACTGTACCACCACGCTTTATATCACTGTATACAAGATGTTTGAGGCTGCCTGTATGTTCTCCTGTTCAGAAAAACAAGTTAGGGTTACATTTAATTCAGTAAAAAGGTTATTTTAACAATTACAGCTTCCTGCGTCATAAATTCAGCAATACTGGTTTTCAAATCATATAGAATTCCAAGCACCACAGAAGAGCTCATCCTCACAGTCGTGTGTGAACGCTGAGTGCTGCATTTTCAGGTAAACATGTTTTTCTTCTATTTTAACTGCAGTAATCTCTACATGACTATGAAAAATGTGATTTAAATGACATAAAAGAAATAAATGTTATAAAATATATAATGAACGTTCTCATTCCCAGGAGTCGTGTCACTGGTGTTACTGCGTCTCTTATTTTGAAATAAAAGTCACACCGATGACGTCACTCGACCCCCTTTGACCTGTTGTCTGAGGATCTATGGAGAAAAGCTCATGGTGAGTCCACTGTGTCTCTCAGTTCTCAGAGATCTTCTCATTCAGCTCATGATCTCATATGAAGCTTCTAGCTGACGTCACCGGTGTGACCGACTTTATTCTGAGGTCATTGTGGAAAAATAGAAACACAAATGGATTAAATTCCATATTTTAGTGGACGTTCCCTGATGGACAGCGTGTGGTTTGATGTTCTGTAAAATGCATTGATCATTAAAAACGTCTCTGGTGTTTCCTTTATTATGTGGAACACCAGAGACGGTCAGTAACACCAGTGACTCCTATGGACAGAGAGGAAAGTGGACGCTTCTGTAGAACGACAAAATAAATGCAACAACAGCACCGAGAAACAGAGAAGAGTGGATGAAAAGGTGAAAAGAGACACTTTTCTGTATTGTATTTACCAGATTAAACATCCTCATTATAAATTCTCCAGCAATCTTCATTTCAGCTTGTATACGGTGTCTAAAAAGTGATTTTTGCATCTTGGTGATAATCAGTTCAGAAGTAATTAATTTGACTCTCCGAAAAACACTCGCTCCTGTTTGCCACCTTTCCGAATTCCTGAATAAACTAAACGGTGTTTCCATCAACATTTAACACCACTGACACTTGTTAATGCACACAACACTGTGCTGCCAACACCAATTATATGAATCTCATTTTTTTGTTTTTCGTTCTGAGCCATGTGGTCATGGAAACCGTACGAGAGTCGAGACAGAGAGTAGGAAAGCGCTGAAAAGAAAATAATTGACTAAAAACTACCGTGAAGTGGCAAAAACTGGCAGAGTTCCTGGATCTGAAATGCTGACAAGAATTAGAAATGATGGAGTGACAATGCACGATTATCTCGCTTTGGAGTCCAAAGCTCAAAGCAGAAAGTCTGAGACTGGTCCTGCAAGTGAATGCTACTGTGTCTGGGGAAGAAAACCTCACAGAACCAGTTGGTGTTATATGACGGGAGCAGAACAGATACGGCCGGAAACGAAACATACCGTGGAAGGAGAGCCGTCCTTTCACGGTGTTCTTGCCCATCTTGTTCTCCGCCACACATTCGTAGCCCCCTGCGTCCTCCTGCTGGAAACTGGGGATCTCCAGAACAACATTGGAGTTCTTCATCTTCACTTTGCTGGGAAACGGAACTCCGTTGGCCCTTCTCCACGTAATCTCGGGAACTGGACTGAAACAGTCGAGACAGAAAAATATGATGTGTCCCTCTAACAAGGCCATTATAAATGTTCATATCGCTGCTGATGGAAGAAAACCTCTCATCTCATTTTTGACATTTTTCAGTTTATGTCATAATTTGAAAAATTCCTGTTGCTCTTTAAGTAGCGTGTAAATTTCATGAAGAATGAGCTAAAAGAAAATGACCCAAAATTCAGTGGAAAAACGTCTGGTTCCATTGACTTACATTAAAAGTAGAGTAGGTTTTTTCCTTCTCCTGTAAAGTTATCGTTTTGGAGATACGAGGTTTTATTCCAACAACAGCGATGCGGTAATGCTGCTAACATTTCAGCCTTTTAACCTCTTCAGCTCCTCGGGACCACCGGTGGGTCCAAACCGCACTTCATCATGTTCTTCATAACGTTCATACTCCATAAGCTCCATTCAGAAGCTGGGCGTCGTGTGAGGCTGTAGCTCTTCTCTCCAGTCTAATAGACGGTGACGTCATTTTAAACCCTTATAATAAAAGAAGCTGAACTCAGTTTGTTTTTCTAATGAAAGTCGACCCGTTTTTCCCCAAATCTGGGCTCTAAACTATAAACAGACGGCGTCTCTTCAGTGATCTGCTCTGGAAACATCACTTTTAGAGAACAACACAAAGAGCAGCGCAGATTTTTGGACTTTAGCAGTAAATTGTGAGCGTGTAGTGATGTGTGGAGATCATAGAACACATGATCTGTTCATTTCAGGGGAACATTTACAAAATAAATAAATAAATAAATAAATAAATAAATAAAAATTGACATTTATTTCATGCAGTTACAGACAAACCAAAATACACCCTGGTGAATAAGATTAATCTACTCGTCTCTGGTGTCGGCGTGAGTGATGTAAGAAACCACACACAGCTCATCCACTAATGGGATCAGGTTAATCAGCAGAATTGCGAAAAAAAGCTGCCGTTTATTGTTTTTTTCCAGCAGAAGATCTGAGATCCTACTTACTTCTGACATTGTGTGGAGGGCCTCCATTTAGTTCCTCTTAATTTTCAGGCTCAACTGACTTCACTCACTTTACTCCGCTGAAATGCTTTCACGCTACAGCGCCTTTTAGGCGGCTTCACGGGAGAAAAGTGAGAAAAACACGTATAGCTCATCCACTAATGGGATCAAGTGAGCCAGCAGAACTGCTTAGGGGCAACAAAAATCCATAAATAAATAAAAAAAGGTTGCTGTTATACGACGATCCCTAAACAGACTTTGACGAGCATCGTTTAAAAGGTGGTGAGAGTAGGCGGGAAAGCCGAGCAAAGGTAAAAACACGCCTGCCCCTGAAAAGTCAAGATCCCCATTAAAAAAGAAAGAAACGGCAACCGACTGACTGAAAAAGCTGTGGAATTCCACTTACTTTCCCAGAGCGAAACACTCCAGCGTAACGACGGATCCTTTGGCGGCTGGAACCATGTCGGGGAAATGAACTTCTATTTTGGGCTCGTATTCACCCATCGCTCCTGCGGCACACAAAAGAGTTTGTTTATCCATTCATAATTCATATACATCTCGAGACGTGTGCATAAGAATGAGCCCAAATTGCACGTGAGCTTTAAAACCACACGGGAACTCTGGGTGGGAGGGAAGTGTTATTCTGGACCTGAGCTCAGGAGAATGAGACACAACAAAGGCCACAAATAACTCACACCGATCTGGAGGCTGACACGGTGTGTGGAGGCTTGGCGTTTGCAGCTGCTTCTGCACTGTTGGTGAATATTTCATTCAGCCATCGGCAAGGTGAGAGAAAGCAACAGCAGACCGAAGGTGAGATTTCCTAGAGAGCAGTCCGGAGTGCTATCCAGAAGGAAGGTGAGATTTCCTAGAGAGCCGTCCGGAGTGCTAACCAAAAGGAAGGTGAGATTTCCTAGAGAGCAGTCCGGAGTGCTATCCAGAACTAAGGTGAGATTTCCTAGAGAGCAGTTCGGAGTGCTATCCAGAACGAAGGTGAGATTTCCTGGAGAGCAGTCCGGAGTGCTAACCAGAACGAAGGTGAGATTTCCTAGAGAGCAAGTCCGGAGTGCTAACCAGAATGAAGGTGAGATTTCCTAGATTTTCTTCTTTGCATAGAGTATTTATTTATGTGGACTTAACTTTGCATGCCTATTACTACTTGTTTTTATGTTGCACCTTCATGCCGAAGCAAATTCCTAGTGTGTGAATCCTGTTCATTGACAATGGCAATAAAACTTCTTCTGATTCTTCTGATTCTGATTCAGAACGAAGGTGAGATTTCCTAGAGAGCAGTCCGGAGTGCTAACCAGAAGGAAGGTGAGATTTCCTAGAGAGCAGTCCGGAGTGCTAACCAGAAGGAAGGTGAGATTTCCTAGAGAGCAATCCGGAGTGCTAACCAGAAGGAAGGTGAGATTTCCTAGAGAGCAGTCCGGAGTGCTAACCAGAAGGAAGGTGAGATTTCCTAGAGAGCAGTCCGGAGTGCTAACCAGAAGGAAGGTGAGATTTCCTAGAGAGCAATCCGGAGTGCTAACCAGAAGGAAGGTGAGATTTCCTAGAGAGCAGTCCGGAGTGCTAACCAAAAGGAAGGTGAGATTTCCTAGAGAGCAGTCCGGAGTGCTAACCAGAAGGAAAGTGAGATTTCCTAGAGAGCAGTCCGGAGTGCTAACCAGAAGGAAAGTGAGATTTCCTAGAGAGCAGTCCGGAGTGCTATCCAGAAGGAAAGTGAGATTTCCTAGAGAGCAGTCCGGAGTGCTATCCAGAAACAGTATTATATTATAAACAGTATTAAGGTTCTATGAAGTTAATCCCATTGAAAAAGCACGATTATACAGCACTGTGTGAAAGTTTTAGGCGTCTAAGCGAATGTTTAATCAGTTTCCCTCAGCAGGGAGTTTATCACTATATACATTAGAATAAAGTCGTATTCAGAATTCAGATAAACAGAAAAAACTATAAAAAGTAACAAGAATTTCTCGGGTCCATATTTTTCCTGGACACCTTCACAGCCGCCACAGAGACTCGTTAATATCATCAATTACATCATGAGCTCAATTTACTGAGCACTGATTGGTCAAACCAGGAGCTGCTTTATAACTACATATAATACTGGGCTTCCTCGAGGAGGAGAGGCTTGGAGATGGGTAAACACACACACCAACATCCAGAACATCCCTATAAATTTATATATATATATATATATATATATATATATATATATATATATATATATATATTATTCATTAATACTCTATACATTTTGTTTATTCAAATATTTACACTTTTCTCAGCAAATAAACACAAACTACACAAATAAACAGATTTTGAAAATGTGTCTTGTACTGTATGTGAGTTGATGTACTGTAATGAACATACTGCTGCGACACAAGTGTGAGTCTGAGGAATGTGTTGGTTTCGTGCTTCTTCATAAACAGTTAAATGTGCCAATAGTATTTGTAACCAGAATTTATTGAAGATTCTGCCAATTTTTCAAAATTTCTGCATAATTAAATGGTCAAGATGCAGGCAAAGATATTCAGAATGTGATGTGAACTCTCTGCTCTACAGAGGCTTACTGAGCCACAGTGGTGGTGATAGGAACCAGACGTCTGAACTAATATCACAGAAAAATTATTACATGAAATAGTTATGAATACAGTCCCTGATTCCCGAGACCGTCTGAGGATCGTTTTGAGATACGGCTTCAGCCTAAAACATATCTTTGGTGGGGAGGCACACGAGGGCATTGTAAGGCCAAATACCACCCAAAGAAAAGCTGTTTCCTGCTACTTTTCCATTTCCAGCATTACATATAAAATCTAGTATACGGTGAACAAAGACGGCTGTTTGCGTTTGTGACCCCTGGTTCCTTTCACCATCACTGTGAAGAAATCTGAGTCAGCAAGTTTCTCTACAATGAATCATCACACCTAAAACTCTTAAACTGTGTTAAGTTCACCAAATAAACAGTAACTGTGCATGAAAATGGGCTCAAGTGTGTTCTCTGTGGAGGACGTGTTGCTTATTTCTACTCGACTTAGCATGTCATTTGACAAGGGGTGCACAAACTTTTGCATATAACTGTACACACGAACTGATTTCAAACGAAAGAGTGCTGGCTAATACCAAATTATAATACCAAAAATATCAAAAATAATGCAGATAGATGTGATTTAGCTGAAATGGGCACTGCCACGGCCGCCAGCAGCACTAAAACTACACCCACGGTTTCATTCACGTGTCCCAGTTGCACAAAGACAGTCCAGTTAGACGAGATGTGTGATGTGTGCGTTTTCCCCAGATGATGTTTACAAGTGAAAAAGCATGAAATATGGGCCTGTTGTGAGGGCCTCTTCCAGCCACTTTTAATGTTCCTCAAACAAACCATAAAGCATCAATCCATGCGCTGAATAACCAGATGCTGAATAAACTATCAAACCATTCCTTTCCATCAGATGCGATGGCCAAACCTTCTCACCGTCTGTTCTCAGCACCAGAGGGGTAGGAGAGCTGAGCACTTTGCCCTTCGTGATGCGGTTTACCACCACGCAGGTGTAGTTCCCCACGTCCGACGGCTCCACTTTAGCGATGTAAAGGTTTCCCGTCTCCTGAGAGACAAAACGTCTGTTGTCTTGCTGGACAAAGTACGGGTACTCATTGAACACCCAGGCGAAGGACAGGTCTAAAGAGGACACGACAGACAACAGACAAACCCCCCCCCCGCCCAAAAAAGATTACATAACGTCCAGAGTGTAAGTTACATCACATAGTACTGCAGATCCGGGTTACCCTTTAGTTTAAGGTCTGTAATTAGGGACCCGGCATAACTCATACTTACATAACTCACTTATGTAAACACATCGATAAATGCTTATGCAGACAACTGCAGGCTGGGTAGACAATCATGGACAGTTGGTGTCCTCAAATGTTTATATGGATCATTTTACTGAACTGGTTCAAAACAAATTGGACTTAATTTTGGACTCTTTGAATGACCCCCCATTTTTTTTCACTACCAAAAAAAACACAACGCTTAAAAAAAACTACCAAATGTTCTGGTAGCGACGATTTAAGCTGATTTTGAGCAGATCTAATAAATACTAGCCAGTACATGACCAGCAAACACAGCTTTGAACAGCTGCGCACACCTTAAATCACGGTATGTTTTCATTAAAGCACAAAAAAGTTTACTTAACTGCAGAAAATATACAGGATTAATAATTAATAATAAAATAATAGGATTTGGGACACATTTACTTCAAAACAATGGGATCTAACTGCTCTCCATGTGGCCACGAGGGACAGGGATGCAGCCTCACTTCTTGCTCTAAAATGAAGGGTGTGGCTAAAATAAGGCTCCGCCCATGTGACAAAAATGTAGGACAGCATTTTTGACTTTCAATTTCACTTTAAAAAAAAAAAAAGGATTATCTTTAAGCTGAAATTTAGCGGTTAGGGTTTGGGGCAGTCACCTCGCAACAGAAAATCCCCTATAAATGATTATTTTGTATCTCGCTGTTGTCAGAAAAAAAACCCCTCATATTTCAATTATTGTCATTTTTCAGTTTTTGACATAATCTGAAAAAGCCTGTCGCCCTTTACACTGTCTGTAAATTTCATGATGAATGGACTAAAAGAAATGACCTAAAATCACTTGTAAAAAATTCTGGTTCCATTGACTTACATTAAAAGTAAAGCAGGTTTTTTCCTTCTCCTGTAAAGTTACCGTTTGGGAAATAGTCACTTATTACTACATCAATTAATGTCAAGGGCTTAAACAGACATCATAACCCTTCTACAATCTAGATTGTATAAATACTTCTTTTTTATCTTTTTTTTACTGTGCAGTTTGAACTAATTCGGCAGAATGGTCCATATAGTACTTGCAAGTTATGTAAACATTATGAATGTTTCACTGAACCGTTAAATTGAGACTTCTATGTAAAGTGTAAATAAAATCTATAATTCATGAATCTCCAGCGCTACTTGTAATAAAACATGAACTGTTTTAGTCTTACATCACCCTTAAATGTAAGTTATCAATTCTTCAGCTCTACAGCAGTCAGCGTTAAGCTCAGCCTTGAATGGTTTATAAATAAAACATGGTGTACGACTGAAAAAGCATTCCGAATAACAGAACATGTTCTCTGGCCTCACCTCCCGCGTATGTAGGCGTACCACATAGTAAAACGACTCCTTGGCCCTCGCGCACTGACACAGCACTTCTCGTCTGAGTTTTGAAATTCAAGTCTGTGATGTTAGAAAAAAAAAAAAAAAAAAACAACTTTGAGAATCGTGGCAATCTAAAATTAAATAATTTATAAAAAGAGCCGCTGAAATTCATTAACCGAAATATGAGCATAAAGCATGTACTCCTCGCCCACACGGTTAGAAAGCACACATTTCTGATGTAATTGCTGATTCTAATTAAGTAGCTGATAACAGGCCAGGGCGATAGAATAGTATCAGTAATTATCTCAAATTAAAACCCCCATGATAACGATCATTTGTTCCGGAAGGTCATTTCCGCTAGGTGTTTTAGTGATTCATATTCCATCTAGGCGCTCAGTTGTGCAAGAGGTGAAGCTTGTAACAATGACGACGTTAATTTTTTTTTATGGGGGGGGTGAGGGGTGGGGTGGATGCTCATTTGTAGCCAGTCAGGCCGTTAGTATGCAGGTTGTTTATGGCTCTGGCTCAGAGCTCTGCTGCCTCAGTAATCATGCATCAGAAACTAAAACCAGCTATAAACAGCATTAGCAGGCCAGTGACAGCCACAGTCAGAAGACAAACTAATTACTGCCAGAAAGAAATCTCTCAGCATAAGTGGCTTGGCTGTTCTGAGTAAGACGGTGTTTGTGGTGTGATTTGTTGAACAACTGCAAAAGCGGTATATCATCAGGTGAGAGAGCGCAGCCTTGCGGAATGTTTCGAGAGCCGTGGGCAGGAGGACGCAGGGGCTGCTTTGTTTGGGCTTTTCCAGGAGTCGAGCTCAATGCGAGCAGAACGCTCAAAAACCGAGGCAGACAAGGTTATCGCAGTCAAATCTGTAATCAGCAAACAACAACAGCCAGGAAAAGGTCATACACAGGAATACTAGAAGCAGAAACAAGACAAAACTCGTAATGAGGCTCTGTAGTGCTAGAACAGCTTGGCAAGGCTTTGTGAACTGCTAAGGACAAAGCAGGAGTGCTGTGAATGGTGAACAGGATGAGGAGGAGCTAAAGGAGAAGAGGAACCAGTCAGAAACGAAGGAGCTGCTGCGGAGTCTCCTGTGTGACTTTGCGACACTTTCACTCTCAGTAAGAAAGTTTTTAAACTGTCACTGAGCCGAATTAATTCCGACTCCATACACAGTGTCTTCACTCCAGGACCGTTTTTTTTTCTGTTTTAAGACAGTAAGTTATCTATATAATACAGCGTGATTCAAAAACACTCCAGATCAGTGCAGTGAGCTGTAAACGGTGTAAATGAGCATCAAGTTTATTATGTAGTTCTACAAGGTCTCAGTCTGAACCTCCTCCAGCTGGATGGACGACATCAACACCACAGTCAAACTCATCCCAGACTGGACTGAGCGTGTCGGGCGTCGCTGCTCTCACGGCTCTTTCAGTGGGATTTCGGAGATCATCCAGTGCTGTGGAACCAGCGCCGAACGCTCTGAGCTGCTGGAGCTTCACTGCTGATGAAAATCCCGCTGCTCAGTTCTGACGGATTCACTCTTATTGACGTGGAGAACGCAGAACGTTCTGCTCAGGGGTCTCAGCTCCTCTCAGACTGAAGGAGCCGGTCAGAAACTCTATGACCCCCTGTTACAGTTGGAGTGTGATTGGTTCCTCGGCGCCTCACGGCTGTAAAAATACGGCGCTTTGAAATCGGATGAATCTTTTTGAACCACCCTGTATATATAAATACCTGTCCAAGGATGCAAGTTTGGACAGGAATCCCGGTTTAGCATCTTAATCACAATTTTAATTGCTATTCAAAGAATTATTTATCATTAAGATTTTTTATTGCAACAATGCAACAGTGCTTTTCTTGTTCTTAGATGTGAATATTTAAGATAATTTGGTAGAAAATTTGAAAATGAGAGGATAGTCATCTCTGCTTAATTGCTTAATAGTAAATATGCAGTTTGTGAAAAGTAAATAAAAGTCTTTGAACACCACATACACAATAGTGAAAGGGGCACTAGGGGGCAGTGAGCACACTTGCCCAGAGCGGAGGGCAGTCCTATCCAGTCCACGACTGCCCCTGTTTGTTAGTGTTCCAGTTTAATAAACCCCACATGAAGCTAAGTACCATGATGCGTATTGTGTATCATGGAAATGTTTTAAAATATCATGATTATATTTTGCCCACCCCTAGTCCAGGTTTAGTGCTCTGACCTTTAACAGCACAATGTTTAGTGTGACCATTCGTGGCAGCAGTCGGCTCTCACCGGGTCAGGACCATGCTGTGGTATACAGTGGGTGACTCACATGCGAACTGGAGGCTGGCTCTCCTGCTGAGAATGGCTCCCACCAGGTTGAAGGCAGTACACTGGTAGATTCCCGCGTCCTGGGCCCGCTCCAGACTCCTAATGACCAGGTTCCCCCCAGACAGCCGACGGCGTTGGTCGGCCCTGAGATCAATCAGTGTGCCGTTCAGCGACCACCTGCGGAGACACAAATAATCACTCACTTCGAAATCCTCAGCGGGCAGCCACAGACTTCAGACCCAGAGTTGATTTAGAAATGACTGTGGATGTGGGCCATACACAAACTAAAACACTCTACAGATAGCTGAGCACTCCGTCACAGTTAATTGAGCTTCCACTCACAGAAAGGAGACACTTAGCTGTGTTATTAACCCTCAGCAGCTCAGAGTTATTACTGTTGTTTTGCTATGATATTTAAATATTACTGCTTAACTACAAAATTACGCAGCTACACCACATGTTTTTGTACATCTGCCCTTCCAACTTTCCCAGGGATGTATGATAAATACTTTCTTTTGCAATCAAATTCAAATGATCTCCTCTTAAACTTATAAACACAAACGTGCTATCAACTGAAACTGAAACTGAAACCTTCAATGTTCCATTGAACAATGATAAGAGATAAGAGATAAACACCAACATAAAATAAACAATATGCTCCAGTATCGCTGGCAAAAAGTGCAACTTCTATCATGCCCAGTGATGTTTAATCGAGTTACTGCAGTAACAGCTTCCAGTGACTGTATAAACTAATATACTGCCAGTTAAGAATTATTTATTTATTGATGTATTTTGACCAAACCATAGCAAGACAGCAGTATTACCAAGCATAAACATAACTGAAGTTTTAAATGTTGGATGATGTGACATCCTACATTAATACAACATTTATTAAACCTAATAGATAGGTAAAAACATGTCTCAGCTCTTGTTTGTCAGGTGAAACAGGTCATTTTACATTTACATTTACAGTGTTTAGCAGGCACTCTTGTCCAGAGTGACTTACAAGATGTCTAGAGAAAGTATCTTTGATAGTTACCAGTAGGTTAGAGAGAAAGAGCTCAGATACTGCTGGAAACAAAAAGTCACTGTTGATACCGAGAGAAAAAGGAACAGAGTTGAACACAGAACAGTGCAATACACTACAATAAACTACACTACACTACACTGTAATACAATAAAACACAATATATAAGTGCAGCACAATATAGTGCAATCAATACTTAATTCAGTGCTCATTTAAGTGCTGTGTAAAGAGATGGTCTTCAGTCTGCGTTTGAAGACAGCAAGAGACTCTGCTGTACAGACAGTTAGTGGGAGTTCATTCCACCACTGTCATTTCAAATGGCTTCAGGTGAAACTGCTTCAGAGAAGGGCTAAAGAAGAGCTGAGCTAAGCAGCCACAAACTCTCAGACGGTAAAGTTTATGTGACATTAGCAATTTGGTTCTTTCTCACTAGATTAATAGTAAAATTGATAGACGAAGATCTGAACTGTGCTTTATTATGTTCTTTTATTTGATCAAGATTAACACTCAACTTACATAGTATCACTGTGTTTTCTCCTGTGTCTGCTTCGGTGTGGGACTATCGGAAAATTACAGGACGAAACGACAAAAAGGACTCGGAATAAGTTGACCTGTAATATGAAGACTCAGTACAGGCCTACGGACAGACAAACATGAAAACGTAACTCTAAAAATGCTGATTTGGTTCTGGACAAACTGCTGATCTGGGCCACTGGCTTCTGTACTGTTTGGTTGGTATTCTGAAGATCCTTTCCCTCCAGTCTCTTTATTGGTCTTTAATTACTACTAGAGAGGGTCATCAATCCTGCTTCCTCACGCTTCAGCTGCCTCAGTCACCAGGGCTCTGGATTGTAGCCCACCGGAGGTCAAACCAGCTATTCAGAAGCCAGGCCAGTCCTGCTGGGACTTGCTCAAAGAGCGAGGGAGATCGCTAAGATCTTGGAGCTTGCCAGTCTTTTATTTTGACTGGGTATCAGTACTACCCCCACGGTTCAGGCTTTGCACAGAAACTGACGCAGAAGGAAGAGGAATCTGGCACCACATGCTAATTCATGAGCATGAAAATAGCGCCTAGAGAAGGGGGGTGGGCATCTTATGAAGGAGCCGAATCCCTCAATGCCCGGAGGATTATATGACACCCAAATCCCCATGACGCTGGTATTACCCACACCTCCTGGTGTGTTTATCGAGTCGATGTGTGAGGTGCTTTGCACGTTCGCTATCGAAAATTCTCAGCACCCAGATAAAGCAGGACATGGGCTGGTTAGCTGCCGCCCACACCTCGGTATTCGCACATTTATTCCAATGCATTACTCGCTTTCTCTCGCCCGGCACAGGTTAACCATACATGGCTGGGATGCGATTTCACATGAATCCGTGCTTCTGTCCTTGTCCCACAGGCCGCTACGTGTATTTTTATTCCTCGCCTGTGGAGTTTAATGCCTGGGCCTTTTCAGAACCGTTATCTGTACGAGCAGATGTACAGAGTGCAAACACGAAGCGGATCAGGGGGTAAGGACCAGAACAAAAAGCCCTGCTCTTAACATCTCCGCATTAGAGGCAATCGTGCTCGCATTCTGGCCAAATCACCAGCTGCTTCTAATGCGAGCCACCGCCACCCCCTACCCTCCATATGAGATGCAAATGGAAGTGCACACGGCATCAATAGACCGGTTTCTGTTCTACAAGCCAGTTAAAAATAGATGTATATGCAGAGAGAGCTAGGCCTGATGAAGGGCACTTGACATGCGGCTGCAAATAGGTGCCACATCCAAACGGAGCAAGGGAGCAAGAGAGGGAGAGTAAGCGAGGCAGAGAAGGAGGTGTGAAGCGAGGTTACATCCGCCTCAGGGCTTTTCTGGAAAGCGCTGGTGTCTCTCGTGTCACCGTGGCTGAACTCTAGTCAACCCTGCTGTTCATATCAATTTTGTATGGAAGGGGAAGGAAAGGCTTGGCCGATGATGAGACTGGCACTCCGGGCTCTAGCCCTGCAGGCTCATCTGCTCAATCTCCCCCTTCTCTATCTCTCTCTCACTTTCTCTCCACTCATCTCCTGGAGCTCAGACGTCCTGCACCTGTAGAATCACCCGGGAGACGATGTCGCGGCAGCCTACGTGCGATCCGGCCAAGAAAGAAATCTCTCTCAAACACAGACGCACAGCCAGCATGGGCCGGCCATTCTCAGCTGGCTAGCAAAGCTTGGCTCACCCTTAATGACTCACACGCTCACAAACTCAAATCGAGGTGGGAGATACTTTACAGAGCCGACAGCGTAAAAAGCAAAAGCGAGTTTTTTTGCTGTCTAGTTGTTTAGTCTTCAGTATGAGGCTGCATTAGCAGTTAACACCTAGGAAGAAAGCTAATTCATCATGTAAGACCCAGCAGGGCAGTCGTTGGTCAACTGTTTCCTAAACTTTAATAGATGGGATGTGGTGGGCACTGAGTTTGACACTGTTTCTTAAAAATTAATTCTGTAATTTGCAGGATTCTTTCTCATGAGAACGTGTGACATTTCCGTCTCCAGCCATGAGAGCTTGTTGGGTCTCTGTGGATTAAATCAGATCTTTCTGGCAGTTCGCTCTTGGTGCATCTTGCCATGGCTCAGCATGGAGATTTCACAGAGTTTGTCAAGTCTTTAGGCTTTGGTGGTTGTTCTGTCTAAAATATTATTTTGGCAGGAGTCGTGTGTTATATTGCCACCTGTGAGCGAGAGCAGCAGTTTAACCCCCTTAATTCCTAAGGGTAAGTTTCCCAGATGGGGATTAAGCTCAGTCCAGGGTTACATTTTCTTTCAGGGGAGAATCTCGCCTTCTGAACGCTGTGCAGTCCAGGACTAGGCTGAATCTCTGTCCTGGAAACTGACGCTTGTCCTGGTTGTTTCAGGCCTCATAGCGGTATGTAACGGATGCTGTGATCGAGTGGTGTCGGAAACTGGGAAATGTCCGTTTTCTCCAATGACCGAAGTCATATTTACAACTCTGGATTCTAGATGATATACAGTTTATGAGCTGGGATGTATAACGTGACCTTGAATCTTTTACACAAGTGAAAAACACAAAACTTGTAGTTCATGTGCAAAATATATAACTGACTCACTTCTATTAAATCTATGTGGTTTTTAACACAGCAAGGAATAGGCAGGACTGCATTCTGCCGACCTCTATGCTTTCTTTTTCCGTGTGGTGGGCATATCAAAGTGGAAAAAAGCAGGAGAATGATCTGTACTCTATTTTAGTACAATACTGGGTGCACCAGGACTTCAACACTGAGAGCTTCAGTGTCCATGAGTCCCACAAAAATCAACATCCATCAACTCGACAGACCGCTCTATTGCACGCACAAAGTTGGGGACTGGATGGAACCAAACATATATGACATAAACAGACACTGCAGACAAAAGCTACGTTTACACAGCAGGTTAAAGTGGCCCAAATTTTTATTTTTATTAACAAACATCAACTAAACGCACATCGCTCACCGCCGCCCTCTAAAGGCGTTATTAACAAACATCAACTAAACGCACATCGCTCACCGCCGCCCTCTAAAGGCGTTATTAACAAACATCAACTAAACGCACATCGCTCACCGCCGCCCTCTAAAGGCGTTATTAACAAACATCAACTAAACGGACATCGCTCACCGCCGCCCTCTAAAGGCGTTATTAACAAACATCTACTAAACGCACATCGCTCACCGCCGCCCTCTAAAGGCGTTATTAACAAACATCAAATAAACGCACATCGCTCACCGCCGCCCTCTAAAGGCGTTATTAACAAACATCTACTAAACGCACATCGCTCACCGCCGCCCTCTAAAGGCGTTATTAACAAACATCTACTAAACGCACATCGCTCACCGCCGCCCTCTAAAGGCGTTATTAACAAACATCAAATAAACGCACATCGCTCACCGCCGCCCTCTAAAGGCGTTATTAACAAACATCTACTAAACGCACATCGCTCACCGCCGCCCTCTAAAGGCGTTATTAACAAACATCAACTAAATGCACATCGCTCACCGCCGCCCTCTAAAGGCGTTATTAACAAACATCAACTAAACGCACATCGCTCACCGCCGCCCTCTAAAGGCGTCATTAACAAACATCAACTAAACGCACATCGCTCACCGCCGCCCTCTAAAGGTGTTATTAACAAACATCAACTAAACGTACATCGCATAAAAACACATCGCTCACCGCCGCCCTCTAAAGGCGTTATTAACAAACATCAACTAAACGAACATCGCTCACCGCCGCCCTCTAAAGGCGTTATTAACAAACATCAACTAAACGCACATCGCTCACCGCCGCCCTCTAAAGGCGTTATTAACAAACATCAACTAAACGCACATCGCTCACCGCCGCCCTCTAAAGGCGTTATTAACAAACATCAAATAAACGCACATCGCTCACCGCCGCCCTCTAAAGGCGTTATTAACATCATATAAACAAACATTCCTCATTGCTGCCTGTTTTCCTTTGTTTCCTACATTTGCTTCACCCCAACGGACGAACAACTATGGAAAATAACTGCGATCAGCTTAAGTAACGGCAGTCAGCTCAAATAACTATGATAAGGTGACATAACAGGTCTAGAGTTTAAGGAGTTTAAGGGGTTAAAACATATTATGCACAATATGGACAGAATACCATAGAGATATTACTGCATACTGCAATCCTGAAGCGCCTTGGTGAACCAGTAATGTGTTACTGTAAAAGATTGGCCTGTATTATTTGGACCTAAATTATTTACGTTTGCTGGATGGCATAAATGCTTTGATTCACTGTCCACAGAAACCCGTCTAGGATGTGTGAAGATTGATCAAGATGCTCAAAGCACATAAAGCATTCAGATCCATAACCGCTAAACGCTCGTGGCGGCGTTAATATGTGCATTTTTGGTTCATCCACGGAAAAGTTAATCGTAATTTTCTTCACAGTGATTTCCCAAACTGCCTTTCATTTAGCAGCTGAGACTCGCTTCCTTGATCAGAACGTCCAGTTTTTGTAGAGAGAATTTTCCTCCTTCTGTCGTCTTTCCTCTGTGTCTACAACTGGTGTTGATGTGTGACGAGTGGATCCGTACATAAACATACAGTACATCATGATACATCAGTTGCAAAAGGCTAAACTTGTGATAAAGATTTATAAATTGGGCACCACATCTACCTCTGGCTTTAATGAACCTGCTGACCTTACCAGGGTGATTTATTCCATGAGCTGACTACTCTATGGCAGCAGCGGAGGATAAGAGAAAAGAAAGCTTGGACCTATTTGCACTTCAAGAAAGGCACCTGGGCTAAGGCCCCGGCGTTGGAAATGCATAAAGCCCGTGTATAGCCGGGAGAGGGGGAAGAAAACCAGAGAAGCAACGAGCAAAAAGGTACAGACCCTACAGGAAAGACAACCAGCCACTGCTCGCCTGTAAGTGGAGGGAAGACATGAGCTTTCGATACAGGAGGAACAACAACAGTGAGCCGGGGAAGTGATTAAAGATTCATTTCCGTGAGACCAGACTCTCCAATCATCCTCTCCCGAGACGCTGAACAACGCACTGCTGCTGCTAACTGGCTGCACTAAGACTCTGAATCCGCTGAGGGAAGAGCTTATTTGCACGTCTGAAAGGTTATAGTTCAAGGTTAGCTCACAAAACAGCTTTCAAACGCACAACAATGGTAAACATAGAACCTCTCAATGCTTCAAAACACTTTCAAAAAAGTGCAATAAACAAAAAATTGCCACAATTTAATAAAAAAAGGCTGGGAAAAACGCAACTACCGTGCTTTCAATTCAAGGACTGCAAAAAATAAACCATTTAATAATGGACAACAGGTAAAAATCACAAAATTGGTCAAAATAAACAAACAAAACAAGATGATAGAATAACAAGCCGACGTCCAACCAGCTGTTTTTTGGGGTGTGTTGTGCCTTTTTTGAAGACCAAGTCTGGTTTTACACACCGGACAGCTTACGTTTAATGCCTTTGTGCGAGGTAAAGGTAATATATTCAGCATTTTAAGTATTAATATAGCAGCAAATAACTATTTTTTTGTAAAGATTTTCATTCTGTAAAGATATAGTGGAGTAACAGTGTCCTAAGCTGAGAATGAAGCCAAGCTTGCCACTATATGCTGCAGTCCAAGCTTCTCTATTGTTTATTTTCATAGCCAGGATGGCCACATGTGCATGTTAGTCCCGCCCTGTGATCACGTCTGTCCTCCCCAGGTTGTGTTTTGCCCTCCCCAAGCAGTGACCACCCACACAATTTAAAGCAGGATGGGAAGCTAGTGAAACAGAAGCCGACTTCAGCTTCACTGAGAAATGAAATGCCTGAAAAGGGATGAGGAGGTCGCTCCAGCTGGACAGGAGGGCAACATTAGCTCATTTCTGCTGTTTCACAGAATCAGTGTTCAGCATTATTTTGTCTTGTTCGCGAATGTTCGTGATAGCAGCTGCTTTGCTTTACAGCAGAAACCGAGTGACAGTTTGCTAACCTGCTACCTGCTAACATTAGTTACGTTACTTGTTGTGTGGTTGTTCACTCTAACATTATAAGGGGTTTGGTTTGCGAAGGGTTTTAATGGCCACAAAGATCTAAAAAGGCATGTTGGCCTCGGAAATGTGTGTCCACAAATTTGGGGTAGATTTTCTGAAGGAGCACTGAAGGGAGGGGTGTGATTGTTTTGCTGTTAAGGGTTAAATATCAACAGTAGTTCTCCAGAACTGTGAAGTGGTACTTTAGCAATACTCAAAGTGATAATGCATCTTTTTTGTGCTGACCATTCATATCAAAATGTTTTGATCTAATACAGAAAAATTAGCACAACATTAACAAAACACTTTTTAGTTTATTTTTACAAAGAGCAGCGCCACACCTGCTAGTCAGTAGACCACTTTCTAAAAGGGCAAATGACAAAATCAAAATCAAAACATTCACTTCCACGGCCACAGGTGTATAAAGCCGAGCCCCTAGGCCTGCAGACTGCTTCTACAGACATTAGTGAAAGAATGGGTCGCTCTCAGGAGCTCAGTGAATTCCAGCGTGGTGCCGTGATCGGACGCCACCTGTGCAGCAAGTCCAGTCGTGAAATTTCCTCACTACTAAATATTCCACAGTCCACTGTCAGTGGGATTATAACAAAGTGGAAGCGATTGGGAACGACAGCAACTCAGCCACGAAGTGGTCGGCCACGTAAAATGACAGAGCGGTCAGCGGATGCTGAGGGGCATAGTGCGCAGAGGTCACCGACTTTCTGCAGAGTCAATCACTACAGACCTCCAAACTTCATGTGGCCTTCAGATCAGCTCAGGAACAGCGTGGAGAGCTTCATGGAATGGGTTTCCATGGCCGAGCAGCTGCATCCAAGCCTTACATCACCAAGCGCAATGCAAAGCGTGGAATGCAGTGGAGTAAAGCGCCGCCACTGGACTCTAGAGCAGTGGAGACGTGTTCTCTGGAGTGACCAATCACGCTTCACCGTCTGGCAATCTGATGGACGAGTCTGGGTTTGGTGGTTGCCAGGAGACGGTACTTGTCTGACTGCATTGTGCCGAGTGTAAAGTTTGGTGGAGGGGGGATCATGGTGTGGGGTTGTTTTTCAGGAGTTGGGCTCGGCCCCTTAGTTCCAGTGAAAGGAACTCTTAAAGCTTCAGCACCAAGAGATTTTGGACAATTTCATGCTCCCAACTTTGTGGGAACAGTTTGGGGACGGCCCCTTGAGTCCTGACCTCAAACCGACAGCACCTTCAGAATTAATTAAGGCAGAGACTGTGAGCCAGGCCTTCTCCTCCAACATCCGTGTCTGATCTCACAAATGTGCTTCTGGAAGAACGGCCAAAAATCCCCATAAACACACTCCTAACCCTTGTGGAAAGCCTTCCCAGAAGAGTTGAAGCTGTTATAGCTGCAAAGGGTGGGCCGACATCATATTAAACCCTATGGATTAAGAATGTGACGTCACTCAAGTTCATATGCATGCAAAGCCAGATGACCAAATACTTTTGGAAATATATATATTAGTATCTTCACTGGTAAAGCTGTAGTGTTTATGTCTGAAAGGGGAGAAGAAAATCACCCCCATCAACACTGATCACTGAAACAGCTGACCATAATCAGACACTGGACTATTTAGTCAGAGCAAAGCCTCAGTGTCTTCTGAACCTTCAATGACTGTGAAAAGCACGCGGCAGAAGATGGTCATTAATATGGCCACTGCAAGAAAAATAGTTATATGACCGAAACAGATCAGCACATTTCACCACTGTATCTCTCACGTCTCTGTCTGCACCTCTCCAACTCCTCATCACTTACACTGTGTGAACATGTCACGATGAATCGTCCAGCAGAAATTCTTTAAAACAGCCTGAAATAAGATCTTTTTACATCAACACATTAAAAGTAAACAATGATTTTGCCTTCTCCTGTAAAGTTGCCATTCTGGGGATACTTGTTTTTTTTTTGCGGGGGGGCAGTGACAATATTGACACAAATGCCAGCGCAACTGATTGACAGCTGTGATGCTACTGTTTCTTAGCAACAGGTGAGATATGCAAAAAATGTAGCTCGGTTTTTACGCCCTATTATAAACTATAACTGGTCTAAATCTTTCTTTTTATGGCATGCATGCAGTCGTTCAGTGTCCTCGAAGTACTGATGATACCCAGTCGTGTACTGTGAACCAAATCAGGATGATAACAATAACAGACCATCCAGCCAATCTCGAAACGCAAAATAAACCGAAAACGTCACACATATTGAGCTCCCGTCCTACTGTGGCATGAACACAAGGACACCGGGCGCTGATGGGGTTTAATTGATGTAGTTGTTAAGGCATTAAGTCATTAAGTGTGACGGCCCAGCTGCGGGAGACTGGGGTAAACGCTGCAGTTTGTTGGGGGCAGATCCTGTAGGTGCAGCCTCAAATCACCAAATCCAGAATTCATTAGATGCCACTAGAAAGCAGTGAGTGACCACAGTAGACAATGTTGATCTTATTTCTTATCTTGTGCTGCATAACAAATAACCCACAGCCAGCTCTGTTTCTCTACAGACCTCCAAACTTCATGTGGCCTTCAGATCAGCTCAAGAACAGCGTAGAGAGCTTCATGGAATGGGTTTCCATGGCCGAGCAGCTGCATCCAAGCCTTACATCACCAAGCGCGATGCAAAGCGTGGAATGCAGTGGAGTAAAGCGCCTCCACTGGACTCTAGAGCAGTGGAGACGTGTTCTCTGGAGTGACCAATCACGCTTCTCTGCCTGGGAATCTGATGGACGAGTCAAAGCCAGATCTGTTTCTTTAGGCACACAATTAGAGTCAAGTTTACCAACTAAACCTGCCAGACTGCTTTCCATTTATATGAGTCTATCGAGCTCCCGGTTTTCCACGATGTAATGTAAACCAATACAAGCCAAGAAAAGCTCAGCTGGTCTGTGAGGCACAGAAATCAGCAAGACAAGAAGGAAGAAACAGTACCATACCTGTACTGAGGAGAAGGCAGGCCTTTAGCATCGCAGGTGAGCGTGGCCTCTTCTTCAGGCAAACCCACAGGAGCCATCAAATCACTGGGCTCCATTCGCCACTTTGGCCCATGGAATGATTTATAATCTAGACATTCTGGTGGAAAACAGCAGAGCAAGAACATGAATTCAGATGTCAGTGCAAGTTCTCTATGCAGTCTTAACCAAAAACTGCCAACACTTTACTGTGGGCAGATGTTCCTAAGCTCTACAAGACAACAGGCATAGACCTACATAGACATTTATAAACACTTATTCAGGTCATCATTTGTCACATAGGCTACACTGACATACTAACAGCCAGGTGACACTCTACTTCTACTGAGATCTGCACCAGAGTTTGGGTTTTTGTCTTTATATCTTTATCATTTGGTGCGTTTGGTTTGGTACTGCAGTGGTTTAGCTACACATGTGGGTGTTCACTGCGTTCTTTGATTGGTCAGATGTTTTACCCCTTTTTATTTTAAATTTCACTAAATTATCATACTATTACATCCAGCTCTATCCCTCAGTTCTACCCTTGGTTAAATGTACCATCACGTCTATTATACTCTACTCATAGGGCCAGATTTGATTAAATATTAGCTAAAGTTTTCACATCTGAAACATCTGGAAA
Organism: Pygocentrus nattereri; assembly: GCF_015220715.1. Classification (NCBI taxonomy): domain Eukaryota; kingdom Metazoa; phylum Chordata; class Actinopteri; order Characiformes; family Serrasalmidae; genus Pygocentrus; species Pygocentrus nattereri. The sequence goes on from NC_051219.1 coordinate 44,998,098, forward strand.
AGTGTTGGAGGCGTTATTATCGCACTGGCAGCGAGAAAATGCTCAAACATTTATTTTAATGAAATAAACACAGTGAGAAAAAGTTTTCTGCTCTAAAATCCAAGTCAGTTCCAAGGTGTTTTCAACTCTGAACCAATGGTTTTAATGTACATGTGGGTGCTCTCTGTGTTCTTTGATTGGACAGAAGTTTTACCCCCTTTTTTTTCATTTTTAACTTTCTCTAAATGATCATACTATAAAATCCAGCTCTGTCCCTCACTTCTCTTCATGTATTATCACGCCTATTGTATTCATAGGCCCTGATTTTCTCAAAAGAGGTGCTAATTACCGGCAGACACTCTGCGCTGGTGGGGGTGACTAATTTAGTGGCTTATCTACTAAGAACTTCCATGCAAATGAACACAAGCTCAACCGCGTAATTAACATATGAGCAGGGCAATGGAACCACGTGTTTGACTCACATGCGTTTTGCATGGACGCTCGTTTCTGCCACACTGAACAAACAGGCTGCGTCCCAAAACGCACTTCAGCACTAAATGGTGTGTAAAAATATTGCATCATCATTTTGCATCTAGAATTCATGTCATATTATAAAAGCTATGTTTAACTGCACTGAGCGCTTCCTGCTCAAGCTGGGAACCGCATGATTTTGACTTATGGTGAGTGCGTGTTCAGCTCAGAGCATCGAACCTCGTCTGTGACGTTTCAGTAACAAAACCACAGAAGAAACCAGTAACTAGTAGCTTAGTGCAGCGACTGCAGAGACAAAGTCTCATAATAGTTTTTGGAAAAAAACTGGGCCCCACTTTATATTAAGTGTCTAATAACTGTGTAGTTACACATTAATAACATATGCAATGACACTGTGACTACCAATGATTTCACCAGTGTTACAGATTGATTATACTGATTATATTGATTGTAATTACACATGTATTAACGTCAGATTTGCCTCAAGTAATTACATGTTTTTGATACATGACCCATCAGGGTCCCACTTTATATTAAGTGTCTAATAACAGTGTAGTTACACATGAATAACATCTGCACCAACACTGAAACTACCATTAATTTTGTCAGTGTTACAGATGGATTACAGAACTCCAGCCTATGTAATTACACATGTATTAACGTCAGATTTGCCTCAAGTAATTACATCAGGGTCCCACTTTATATTAAGTGTGTGTAATAACTGTTTAGTTACTTGTGAAAAACATATGCAACAACAATTTAACTACTGATGATTGAGTCACTGTTACAGATGGATTACAGAACTACAGTCTTGTGTAATTACACAAGTATACCTTGATAGTTAACAGCCTACTCTCTCTCATGTAATTACACAAGGGTAATAACAAATGTGCTTCCATTTGTAATCAGACTGGAACAGCAGGTATCCCCTCATCTTAAAACACAACTTCTGTAATGTTACTTAAAAATGCTACATTACCCTCAAAGAAATTATTACAACTCCATTATTACACAGTACCTACATAACAATTACACAGGAACTGCCCACTTATTATAACATGTAACTTTAACACTAAACTACGGGAAAATTCTCTGTAGAACATAAACTTGTTTATTACATGAGGCAAAACAAGTTGATACACATGTGTAATTACATAGGCTGTAGTTCTGTAATCCATCTGTAACATTGCCTTAATCATCAGTAGTTACATTGTTGTTGCATGTTATTCATGCGTAACAACACAGTTATTAGAGACACTTAATTTAAGGTGGGACCAAAAATGGTCCAATCATTATATGGAGCACATCTGCTCACTCTGATGAGTGTAAAATATATCCAGTGTTAGCCAATAATACTTTAAATGAAATTTTATTATTATTTTCTTCATCAAATTAAGGAAAAAATAAGAAATGGCATGCAAAATTTTATTTTTGTTTGTCAAAATTGTTTTTTTTCTCTCTCTCTCAACAAGAGCAGCCACAGTATGACTGAAAATAAGGCAAAATGAAGTTAAACAATGCACGGTCACTATTTACTACCAGCCTTAGTACGTCAGAATAAGTGGCTCAGGTAATAATCTCACCTCAGTATTTTGCTCTTGTGGATGCACATCGCTGCTGTCAGAAGAAAACCTCGTATTTCCATTTTTGTCGTTTTTCAGTTTTTGACAGTTTCAAAAAAACCTGTTGCTCTTTACATTGTGTGTGAATTTCATGATGAATGGACCAAAAGAAACGGCCCAAAATGACTTGGAGTGACGTCTGGTTCCATTGACTTCCATTAAAAGTAAAGTGTGTTTTGTCCTTCTCCTGTGAAGTTAACATTTTGGAGATACGAGATTTGTATCTGGAGTGAGATTTATATGCAGGCTTTTTACAGCAGTGATGGGTTTTGGTTCAATGGTTTACTAGAAAACCCAACAGTCTGACACGCATAGCAGCGCTGTGCTTTTATTACAGCGCAGGTTTAATAACAGACAGGGCTTTTTGATATACGGCAAAAGTGGCATCTGCTTAAATAAATAAACAAACAAGGAAAAATGTTAACTTTCGTATAATCGAAACACAGAGTAATCATCAGCAGTAAACAGTCGGTTGCTGTACCGACAGCATATTTTCACACTTCATGCATGTGTTACTTCCAGTAAAAAGGCTAAAGTGATATTAAAGGGGCAAATTGAATGCAGCATCACTGAGCAGTGAAAAACAGACTCTCTGCAGGAGCTGGAAGTATGTCGTTCAGGACAAAGCACATTCATTACAGACCATTTACACATCCAAAACAAATACTGCATTCCAACCTTCCACTCGCTTTGGAACGTGGGGTGGATACACAATGACCATGAAAACTGTGAAACATTTCAGAACTGCACTATAAGACGATCAAATCTCATATACTGAGATAAAGTTCAGCCCCTTTGTCTTGATGCAGCTCTATGCACCCTTGGCGTTCCCTCAAGCATCTACATGAGGAGCCACCTGGAACATTTGGTAACACTTTCTATGAATGTCACCTTTGTAAGTATCTATAAACACATGCACAACATTCATAAGGCATTATAAACATGCCTATAAATATTTATATAAATGCATTACATGTTGTAACCATGGTTACTGTGCAGTATGAATTGTTAACATTTATATATGCGTTATAAGGACTGCTCATAAATGATAAGAGCTCATAAGCTGTATTAGTCCGCTCTCAGTAAAGTGGAGCGTGCTGGACTAAAGCCTCCTCCAGGGTTCAGACTGAGGCTTCAAGTTGAAGAATTTACTGAAGGATTTACTGAAACACTAAAACACAATAAGCTCATTACAGGCTTCAAATGTCGGAGTTTAAACTAGAGCAACATCAGAGTTTCACCCAATGTGGGAAAGTCAATGTTCACCACTGTTAATGTTCACCACCGTTAATGTTCACCACTGTTAATGTGCACCACTGTTAATGTTCACCACTGTTAATGTGCACCACTGTTAATGTGCACCACTGTTAATGTTCACCACTGTTAATTTGCACCACTGTTAATGTTCACCACTGTTAATGTTCACCACTGTTAATGTGCACCACTGTTAATGTTCACCACTGTTAATGTGCACCACTGTTAATGTGCACCACTGTTAATGTTCACCACTGTTAATGTTCACCACTGTTAATGTGCACCACTGTTAATGTTCACCACTGTTAATGTGCACCAATGTTAATGTTCAACACTGTTGATGTTCACCACTGTTAATGTGCACCAATGTAAATATTCAACACTGTTGATGTACGCCACTGTTAATATTCACCACTGTTAATGTTCACCACTGTTAATGTTCAGCACTGTTAATGTTAACCACTGTTAATGTGCGCCACTGTTAATATTCACCACTGTTAATGTTCACCACTGTTAATGTTCACCACTGTTAATGTTAACCACTGTTAATGTTCACCACTGTTAATGTGCACCAATGTAAATATTCAACACTGTTGATGTGCACCACTGTTAATGTGCGCCACTGTTAATATTCACCACTGTTAATGTTCACCACTGTTAATGTTCAGCACTGTTAATGTTCAACACTGTTGATCTGCACCAGTGTTAATGTGCGCCACTGTTAATATTCACCACTGTTAATGTTCACCACTGTTAATGTTCACCACTGTTAATGTGCACCACTGTTAATGTGCACCAATGTTAATATTCAACACTGTTGATGTGCACCACTGTTAATGTGCACCATTGTTAATGTTCACCACTGTTAATGTTCAACACTGTTAATGTTCACCACTGTTAATGTGCACCACCGTTAGCCTGGCACTGACTTAACACTGCATATCCAATAGAACGCCAGCAGAAACCAGCATTACTGTACTGTAGTGTAGTGTAGTGGTACACAGTAAAGGGTTCTAGCGCTTGACGTTAGAACCAGTGAGGGAACAAATTACAGTGACATCACTCGACAAAGCTCACTGTAGCAGTGATTCTAGGCTGGACGGCCAGTTTGGAGCATCTGAATATTCAGGACTGAAGCTC